>NC_142494.1:12603129-12835629 GCF_965113065.1 Corylus avellana
AATAGGTCATCCCAAAAATCTCAAAAGGAACATGGTTAAGCTCAAATATCATACCTCACAGAAAACATGCTAATGTACTTATTAAAATTCAACTCAAAACAAGTGAAATCTCTTTTATCCAAAATAAGTCTAAGGACTCAGACTCCTAATGACATAATGATGCGTTCAACCCTTTAAGCAAGCTAATGAAATGCAAACCTTAGTTACAATTTAACTTAAACTTGACAGCAACATAGTACAATATTTTTTATTTTTATTTTTCAAAATTTTTTAAAACAATAAGACAAATAAAAGTAAACAAATAAAAACAAACAGACAAATTGTTTTTCCATACCCCCAAACTTGATTTACACATTCTCCCCAATGTGTAGTATAAAAATACATTACCAGAAATAAGGAAACATCAGAGTGTGAAAAAGGTTAGGGCGTCCCCCAAACTTAAACACCAAAACACATGTCAACAAAACTAACAGCAATATTTTCTCACAGAAACAAACATCAAAAGATTAATTGCTATCAGAAATAAAATGACAAGAAATAGAATGACAAAAGAAAAAGAACTCAGAAATGAAGTGTGAAAAATAAAAAAGAAAAATATTGTACTTTCCTTGATCATTCGGATGTCCAACCAATCCATTCCACCCTTTCTTCTTTAAAATTTGATAGCACTCTGGAAGGATGTTTCGCCATCTTATGTAGCCGACTTGCTTGCTTTGAATGATCTTCTTAGGAAAATGGTTCTTAGATTTTCGCACTTGTGTGCATAAGTCCTTGAGTATCTTGACATAAGATGGCTCTTTGAGACATTTAGGAGATGAAGCTTTGGGTTCTTGATGTGTCTCAAGAGGGACAGTGATGCAAGTAAAAGCTTCAGTACTCACTTCCTTGTCACTGGACAAATTAGGATCTGCTGGGGGCACAACTTGCTCTTGGTGCTCAACTTGCTCATTTTTTTCTTCCTCCTCATTGTTATCCACAATTTCCTCCCTCTCAAGTGTGGTGGTGGCTTGGACTTGCTCATAATAAGAATTTTCGGCATCATCCTCGTCAATCATGAGTGCCCTTCAACAATCAGCTGACTTTGAAGCTCTTCTTCCTCTATTATGTTGAATTCATCAACTAGCATCAATCTGTCCTTCCAACCTTGCAATTGCTTGAGTATTGGCCATAGTGGCATCTTTGATCTCTTGAATGGTTGGCTATCGACCATGGCGGAATTCTTAGGCCCTTGTATGCATTGGCTATCTGACTGTATGGCTTTATTGGATGATTGTATGGACTTGTTAACTATTTTCATGCATGCTTTAAGTGTGTCTTCCAATGATGATTCTTGTGGATGATAATTGCAGGATGGAGTGGAAGATTGGTTATCGAACTGCGGATATTCAGGATGGTGCAGTTCATGAAATTGGGGAGCCTAATTTCCTGTAGCCTAAGCTGACCATGAGAAATCAGAATGGTTGTTCCAGTCCGGGTTGTAAAAATTAAAATTTGATTCAAATCTCAGGCTGTAGAAATTAGTGTTCATTTGCTCATATGAAAAATTAGAAAATTGTCCCCAAGATGGACAATTATTAGAACAATGATAAGGATTGGAGTAGTACGAACATGGGCTCATGTGGGTAAAAATTGTGAGGGTAGTTAGTAGGAGCTGGTGTCCTATAACTAGGAGAAGCATGTTGTACAGAAAAATTATTAAAATCATCAAAATGAAAATCCATGCTTCACCCTCACTCTTTAGCATGCAAATATCCCACGTAAAATATTAATCTTTTTTTTTCTTTTTAAGAAAAAAAACTAACCAAAAAAAAAAACGACTAACACTATACCAAAAATAAACAATAAAAACTAAAACTTAAAAAATCACAAAAAAGGACCAAAAATAAATATTGGCAAAATTTTTTAGCTACTGTCAGTTTGTTGGTGCTGCCTGTGGAGGTGCACTCGAGCGCAAGGTGGATGGGATCGAGAGCAGAAGCGCTGATTTGTCTGCTGCTGCTGGTGTGCTCGAGCTTAGAAAGGCAGGGATTGAGCGCAGGCCGCAGGTGCGCTTGAGCGTACTAGATGTACGCTTGATCGCGCTTGCGTTGGTGTGCGGATGGCGATTTAGTAGAAACTACAAAACAATGACAAAAACAAACATAAAAGAAAAAGAAAATCCTTTTTTTTTTTTTAATTAGAAACATGAATAAAAGAAACAAATTGCAAAATTAAAATCCTAATTATAACTAATAGAAAGATAAAATTAATTTAGAAATAAATTGTTTTCAAAAATCAAACAAATCCCCGGCAACTGCACCAAAAACTTGTTGTGAAAATTTTATTAACTCGCAAGTGCACAAATCGTTTGCAATAAAGTGGTTGCAAGTGAGAGGTCGAACACAGGGATAGTGTTTTTGAAGAACACATTAGATCTGAACTAATTAAATCCTAGCCTAGTTCCGAAAAAGATTTGATTTTGGGGTTTTGAAAATCAAAAGACTAAACAGAAACTAACTAAAATAAAATAAGGGGAAAATACATTTTAACCCCCCAAACTATCCACCCATTTGCACTTTGACCTCCAATATTTAAAAAGTGACACTTGACCCCCCCCCCCCCCAAATTTTCAAATTGTTGCAATTCGATCATTCTGACTTTTGTTTTTCCAAAATGCCCCCATACCAAGTTTTTTTTTTTATAAAAAAATTAAAATTAAGGGGTGGCCGGCCACCCCAGTACCCGACTTCAGCCACCCCAGACCAGACACCCCTTCATTTTTAAATTTTTTTAAAAAAATTTTAAAATTTTTTTATTTTTTATTTATTTTTTTTTTAACTTGGGATGGAGGCATTTTGGGAAAAAAAAAAAAAAAAAAAGTCAGAATGATCGAATTGCAACAATTTGAAAGTTTGAGGGGGGAGGGGGTCAAGTGTCACTTTTAAACATTAGAGGACAAAGTGCAAATAGATGGATAGTAAGGTTTTGGAATCCATACTCATCAAATCATAACAACATACTTCCATGTTCATCAATATTATTCCGAAGTTCTCACAAATAAAATCTTGTGTATGTTTTACTATGCTTTAAATGTTAATAAAAATCATCTCATGTATCCATTCGTTGCACAAATCACAAAAGGAATCTAATTTCAATTAAATCATTAGATGTATCTGTAAATTACAAAAGATATCTAATTTCAATCAAAAGACCAAATGTATCTGTAGAACAAATCATAAGGGATATCCAATTATTTAGGCAATTAAAACCAAGCGATCAATTATGTGAAATTACCCCAAATCATTAAATGTATCATTGAATCACAAAAGATATCCAAGAATCATTTCATACATTGAAAAGAAGTAAAACAATTGAAATATTAAACCATAAAATCGGACAATAAAGACTTACATGAAAGTACTCTTGTTCTTCATTGATAAGACTTCATCCCCAACTTTAGTTGAAAATTTAACTCCACATGACTCTAAAAAAATAAAACCTAACCCTAAAGAAAAACTAAATTAAAAAGAGAATAGCTGTGGAATTTTGTTATCTGGGATTGTCCCCTTTTTGTTGAAGCTTTAGAGGTCTATTTGTAGGGCTTAGGAGAGTCCTAGAAGCCCTAGTAATCCGAGGAAATTTGGAGGTCTGTTTCTCAGTCCAAATAGAAGAATGAATTTGCAATCTGGCTTGGAAAAGGAGTCTTGTCTGGTTCTGATCGCACGAGTGCGCTCGATCGCATGGCCAGTGCACTTTGATCGCACTCGTGCATGCGTTCTTCCTTTTGCGGCGTAGCACTTGTGCTGTTGACTTGCTGGTGGGCGTGGGTGCACTCGAGCACAACCCAACTAGGATCGAGCGAATATATACTCGAGCGCAAGATGGTGTGCTCGATCCTACTTCCGTAGCTGGCTCTTTTCCAGCTTTCTTCCAACCTTTGCATTTTTTCCTTGAAAGATGCAGTTTTCCTTCAACAACCTAAAAACACTAAAAACACAAAACTAGCACAAGACATTAGATTGTGACACAGCTAAGGATTAAGTAATGTAAATTAAAGGGGTTCAAATATGCAATATTTGGCACACATCAGACTACTAGCCCATTGTGCAGAGCAATTACAATCTATCTCCGCATCTGCTCAATATGGTTTCACACTATAGAGGCACACCCACAGAGGATCCATATTTGCACATTAGGGACTTCTTTGACCTATGCAAAACACAGAATATCCAGGGCCTAACCGTATAAGGAATCAGGCTAATTCTCTTTCATTTTTTCTTAAAAGATAATGCTAAGCTTTGGTTAAATTCTTTGGCTGTAGGATCTATTCATAGTTGGGAGGAGTTGGCCACTAAATTTCTGAAGAAGTTCTTTCCAGCTCAGAAGACAAGGAAACTTAGAATGGAAATTCAAACCTTTCAACAGAAAGATGGAGATATTTTCTTTAAAGTATGGGAACACTTCAATGAGCTACTTCTCAAATGCCACATCATAACTTATCACAAAAGGATCAAGTACAAGCCTTTTATGAAGGTTTAAATGATTCTAATAAGAGTCTTATTGATTCAGCTTGTAGATGTGTGCTGATGGAGAAGAAGAGTGAGGAAGCCAAAGAACTATTTGAGACCTTAAGTGAGAACTCCCAACAACTCTCATCCAGAGGGAGACAAGGACTCAAAGGAAAGGGTGTGTATGAAGTGAGCACAACTAATGGAGTTCAAGCTCAGATGGTCACCATGGAGAGAAAGTTGGATATGCTTGTAAAAGCCATGATTGCTCAGAGCATTGCCGCTGTTCAACAAGTGGCACAAATTGAGGTATGTGCAATATGTTCCCATTTTGAACACACTACTAAGACCTGTCCCATGTTTCCATTTACAGATTAGGAGCAAGTCAACTATGTGGGACATAACAATTACTTTCCAAAGAACAACCCATGCTCCAACACTTATAATCTAGGGTGGCACAACCACCCTAATTTTTCGTGGAGTAACAATCAAAATGTTCTGAGCCCTCAAGGGCAGCAAAGGAATTTCCTACAGGGAAATAACTATCAGGCTCTGCCACAAGTAGTCCAACAAAATCCTAAACAGAAAAAGAATGATGTTGAAAGTACCATACATCATTTCTTAACTATACAACAACAAGTTAATACTCAAACTAAGGGTGTCAATGCAGGCGGTTTAACCGCCCGCTAACCGCTTAACCGTATTAACCGCTAATCGCCTAACCGCTATAATTGCCTAGCGGTTAGAGGTTATTGGGTTTACTAACCGTATTTGTTAACCGCTAATCGCCTTTTTATATAATATATTTTTATAATTATAATTATAAAAATATTTATACATATAACATAATCACTTGATCATTAAAGCACAATTTTTTTTTTTTAAATAATTAAATCACAATTTGAGTATTAATATATTATCACTATAATTTATATGATTATATCACATGATCAATTGATCATTAAATCATTTGATTATATAATAACAAATTATACATATATAATTTGATATAACTCATAAGTATACCAATTCATACTAATACAACAATTAAGAATCTAGAGACTTATTTTCAATGTATGTTATAAACTTATAAGTCTATATAAGTCTACATATGCATATGAATAATATAAATGTATAATATCAATACTTAATCATATGATTCAATGATAATTCAAATATTTTATTCAAGACTTCAAGTGAATCATATTATTAATGTACAATGATGATGTGATTCGTATAATATCAAATTAAGTAATTGACATTGAATTAAATAATGTGTTACTTATAAACACAATTTAAGTATTAATGTATTATCATTATACTTTTAGTAATTTATATATTATCACTATAATTGATATAATAATATCACATGATGAATTGATCATTAAATCATAAAATAATAATAAATAATACATATATAATATGACATAACTCATAAGTCATAAGTCTACAAGTTAATCATATAATTCATGTACAATGATAATCATAATTGATTCAATTGAATTAAACAATATATTACTTGTAACTACAATTTAATTAAAGCATTATTAGATACTTTAGGAATTTAGGACTTAGGAGTTTGAACATTACCATTAGATATTAAGTTCAATTCAAAGAAAAAAAATTATAAGTAAATATGATAATAATTTAAATAATTAATCATATGATATAATTTAATGAGATTATATGATTATATAATATCAAATTAAGTAATTGACATTAGATTCAACAATGTGTTACTTATAATCACAATTGAAGTATTAATGTATTTTTTGAACATTTTTTAGAAAAAGAAATTTAACCATGTTTTGAAAAAAAGAAAATTAACCATTTTTTGAACAATTTTGAATTTTTTGAACCATTTGTAACAATTTTTTTTTTTAAACTGAATCATTGATAGTTAATAGTTTTACCTTTGAACCTATTAAAAAAAATGATAATAATATAGAAGACAAAACTACGTCGTTTTGAACTTCTATATATTCATCTCTTTCTTCCTAACCCTAAATCTCATGAAAATCATCTCAAAATCACACTCAGCACAGCAGCCTCTCTAAGATTCTCACCGTGACACCGTCTCAACTCTCGTCTCTCAACTCCCTCAAGCTCACCCGCTGCTCACGCTTGGCTCAACAAAAATACTGGGCAGTTTCTTTCTCAAATTAGACAGCCAAGGTCAGTGGTTTTCTTTCTAGCTCATACCTAGATTATTTCGCGTTCATTTTCTTGGAGTTTTTGAAGTGCTCTGTGTATTGTGTAATTGCTACTTTGATTTTTGATTTCCTACTATTTTACAATTCTTTCGAATGATTTTGGGTCGTTTATTGTGTATTTGTTGATTATTGGAGTATGATCGAAATGGGTTTTGGATTATATTGTGTATGGCAGCTGTATAGGGTTGATTTGGTTTATATATATATATAGTCGAAAGGATAAAATCATTGAATATATAGGGATAAATTACATTTTCTTCTTGAATAATGCAAATAAAAATAGGGAGACATATTTGTTCTTTTAACTCCTTTACGAGGCTTTGACAAGGTTCTATGTAGGGGTGGGCAAATTAACCGTTACCGTTTAACCGGCCGTCTACCGGCTTCGACCGAACCGATATAAACCGTAGCCGATATGCCGATATCCTTATCGGTTAAAAAAAGTATACCGGAATTCGGTCCGGTCCGGTTAAGCGGTTCTTATCGGTTAACCGGTTAACCGATAAGAAACCGGATTTTTTTTTTTTTTTTTTTTTTTTAAGTCCTAGTCCCAAAACGGCGCCGTTTAGTCTTTTAGAGAGGTTTCCAAATTCCCACAAGTGACACAGGTTTCCGAATTTGTGTAATGGTGTTGCCCATGACTTATTTTCCTTTTGCTAAGTGACTTTAATTAGTTAATACTTTGTTTATTATTCATTAATGAATTTTATTTTAATTTGGGTTTGGGTAGGTTTGATTTTTTTTTTTTAAGTGATGGCATTTGATGAGATTTCTTTGCCTTTGGTAAAAGCATTTTTCATTAACTAGTTTTGCTAGTCTAATTAGCATTTATTATGTTAATTAGTCCATTTGCTTTGAAAAAATGTATTTTATAATATTAAAAAAAAAAAAAATTGAAGTGGATCAATATAAAAAAGTTTCAATTTTTAGCCCAAAAAACAAATATTTGGGTCACAACAAAAAGTATTTGGTCCCTAAAACAACTCATTTTTAATAAATTATTTTAGCCCAACAAAAAGTATTTGGGCTCTCAAAAGTAAAAAAAAACTCATTTTTGGTTTTTGGCCCCACAAAATAAATCAATATAAAACTCTCGGTTAAATCGGTTAACCGGTTTAACCGGACCGTTTAACCGTGTACCGTTTTAACCGAAATTATCGGTTAAAATTCTTATTGGTTCGGTATCGGTTAATAAACCGTTTAACCGAAAATTATCGGTTAATAACCGATAAGGTCCTTAACCGGACCGTTTTGACCGATACCCAGGCCTAGTTCTATGTGCTGCTTTATACATATAGGCCTGAGATAAATATAAGACCATGAGAAGGTTTGGATATAAGACATCAGGTCTTGCAAACCAATGCACACACAAGTAAATAGATATTTGCATAGTCATCCTGTCTATTGAACAAGTGTTTAGTAAATCTAATTAATCTTATAAATTGTTCTTTGTATTCTTTGATAACCCACTCAAAATTATGGCAGTCATATTGGCGGGATTGATTTGGTTTATATATTAAGAAGTGGTTGATTATTATTTGCTTAGAAAAAACAAAATAATTGCTAAAGCCTAAAGGAGAGCTGATTTTGTAAATTAATTTATTGATTTTTGTTCTTTTCCTTAGTTTTCTTGGCAACAATAAGGCTTCAATCTTGTTGATTGAGTTCTTTAAAGAAGTTGATGACTGTGGAATTAGAGTAAAGAGAATAGGTACTGGACATAGCTGATAATCATGTTTGCGTATTAATATGTGTTTTGGTTGATGGTTTGTATGTTTATGATGATGGCTTGGCTTCTTTACTGAGAAAATATATGAAGGCTAAATAGTTGTGTTTTATATAAGCATTTTTTAGGTGTGTTTTATATATATATTTTGGGATTTTGTCAAGCATCAATGAGTTTCAGTAGATTATTGCTAATCTCAGGTATGTTATTTGTTCTCTTTGTGTATATATATATATATATATATATATATACATATCTATTACAAACTCATTGATCAATGTTTTACAGCTCAATGTACATATCTATTAATTTAAGTAGGTTTTACAAATAGAAGTATGTATATTAAATTATTTAGTGGTGTTTATCAACTGTATTAGATGGAGGACACTTTGAGTGATGCAAGTATCTCGCCAACGAGTAACCCTCCCCCTGTTATGGAAGTGCAAGATGTTGAAACACATTCCTCTAAAAATGTTAGAAGTTTCTCACCTTCCCAACAAACCAAAAAACCACCTACAAATCAATCTATTGTGTGACTCAACCTTCAAGTTCAAGTGTTGCTTCACCTTTTGCCTAGAGGTTTGTTAGTAATGAAAGTTATCATTTTTTGAATTGACATAGTATTTTAATTACAATACAATTATATTAAGCACGTTTTGATATGTGTACATGCTTGTGCCTTAATATTATTATGTTTAAGTTTATAATTTTTCTTCTTTTGATGTCCACAGGATTTGCTAGAGGATCAAATGGGAGGATTGATGAAGTTTTAACATTTTACTTGTATCATTTAATGTTTTATTTGAACTTATTTTATATGTTTTGTGTTGAACTTTTTTTATATATATATTTTTTTTATATGTTGTGACAGTTTTCTGAACTTTGAACTCTTTTTTATATGTTGTGTTGAATTTTTTTTTCTTTTTATATGTTATTGTTGTTGTTGTTGTTTTTTTTTTTAAAAAAAAAAAAAAAAAGTTAACCGATTATGATTTAATATTTAAGGAAATTTTTTTAAAGTACAAGTAAATGTAAATTTTGGGTCAAATATTTTTGATTTTTCAATATGGGCTCTTTTTATAGCCATTGAGCCCAAGAAGACATTAAAAATACAAAAAAAAAAAAAAAAAAAAAAAAAAAAAAAGTGGGTAAAAAAGAAGCCCAAAAAGGCCCAAAAAAAAAGAAAAAGAAGAAGAAGCCCAAAAATGCACAAAAAGCCCTAAAGAAAGCCCAAAAACACCCAAAAAGACAAAAAAAACCCAATTTTGAAAAAGCGGTTAGGGAGCGGTTATCTATTTCACTAACCGCTGACCGGTGGTTAGTAGCTAACCGCTAATAGCGGTTAGTAAAATCTACTAACTGCTAAGACTGTTAGGGTTAGCGGTTATTGCCAATAACCGCTAACCATAACCGCCTTGACACCCGTAACTCAAACCAATCAAGCCATTCAGAGAATTGAGGCCAATTAGGGAAAATGGCCGAAGAGTTGAGCAAAAGAAAGATGAGTGAATTTCCAACCCAAACAATACCTAATCCAAAAGGCCAGGGGCAACTGAAGGCCCTAGAATAGTAACACTAAGGCTATTACCAATAGTCTAGTTGTAGACGTTAAACTTAGCGCTCTTGGGAGGCAACTCATTCCATGAAAAAGTGTCTTACATTCAAGTTTGGGGGTATGCTATAAGCCATACCTAGGCCAACCAGTTTTCTCATCTCCAAGTATGATCTTTCCATTATCTCTACACACTCAGGGTATTGTGTAATTCAAGTTCGGGAGTATGAGAGACACACACACTTTGTCCAAATTTTTTTAGTTTAGTTTCTATTTTATTATTTTTTTGTTTTTCTTTTCGTTGTTTTAGGTAGTTGTAGCCTTCACATAGGCCTGCGATCGAGCTCACCCCAAGTAGGCTCAAGCGCAACTACCCAATACCTACACTATCGCACTTGCACGAGTGCGATCGAGCGCACCAGCGCCTGTGCTGCGCGCACGAGTGCATCCACGCACACACACACCTTCTGCACGAGTGCGATCAAGTGCACCTTACAGTGCAATCGAGCACACTCGACCAGAGGCTCACGTAATCTATTTTTAGGTCACTTTCCCCGTTCTCCCCATCACATTTTCACCTGCGCCAATAGTCCCGTCCACCATTTTTTTTCACTCACTACACACACTCAACGCCGCCCAACTCCATCACCAGCCACCCACCTCCACCATCGTCCCTCCATCTCTATTTTTCCCTTTTATTCCCCCATTGTTAGCGTACCCCATATATACGTTCCACCCCTATTTTTCCTCCATTTTTCTCTGTTTTGTCAAGCACAATCAGTGGTGTTGGATTTGTTTATTTTGCAAGGGGTTGGGCTTGAGTTTACAGTTGCTTTGCATCACTGATTTTTGAAGCTGCACTCCAAGTGTTTGATAAAAGTACTGAACCAACTTACAAGATGCCTAGGACTCGAGCTTCATCAGCTTAGACATCTAGAGCCCAGCCCACTTTTGAGCAGAGGGCGCTCATTTTGGTGACCTCATTTGCGGTCTGAGATGACTTCAAAAATTTTGAAGCTACAAGATGGGCGGTCAAAGAGTTCAAGCGCCGTGAATTGAAGAGGTTGTTCAAACCAATTACCTCAACCACCTATGAGCTCCTGATCAAGCAATTTCATGAGCATCTCACTTATGACTGCAACTGGCCAGGCGTCATCTCATCATCCATTAAGGGAGTTTACATTGAGGTCACCACTATGGACATCGTAGCTGCTCTCAAGTGCCATGATGAGTACCCCCAATCAGAAGATTAGTTCGCAGTTTGTCCCTCACACCCACTATTGCAAACATCATTGAAGACATGTGTGAGGGACACTATGCTGATGAGCATTGCAACTATGCTAGCAAGGCCAAACTGCCTCCACAACTCTTGCTAGTGGATTTTATCCTGCATTAGAATGTGTGTCCCTTGGGACACAAGACTCAGAGACAGAACCTTTTTCTCACTGCACTATATGCATTTCATAAAGGCTATTGGTGCTTCATTCCTCATATCATCTGGAATTAGTTGCATAAGTTCTGGGACGGGGTGCATTTGCGAGGAGCTGTATAACGCTCCCAAAATTATCCTTAGCTAACCTGGCAGGGTTATTGGCAATTACCTCAGTTAAACCAAGTTGTGGCTAAATGAGGAATCGCCCTTCTAAGCATTATCAGAGTTAATGCATAAGAAGTTGATATAAATCTGGGAAAACTATTAAATCATGAAATTGACAAGTATATTGCTTGAAATTAAGACATAGAGCAACTAACAATAATACTAAACAAACCTGATAACCTTTAAAGTAAAGTCTGTAGTGACAGCCATGCCACTCTTTGGTTCTAGCAACAGATTTTCTAAAAAGGTAATAACAGCGTAAGTATAATGACTTAGTAAGTAAACCTCCTAATAAGGTATGATTGAGCCCATTTAAGCAGAAAGAACTGTGCAGTTTTAGTAAACATTAAAATAAGATGTTGTCTCCGTTAATACATCATAAAAATATTGGTTGATTAATGAAAGAGCGGTGTACTTCTGGCAGCAATCACCTAAGTATTTTAATGTAAAAAGACTAGTGTTTTATAGGTCATAATTTTCATGTATGGTCTACCCAAGATATTACCCCTTTTCAGCAGGGTTGGCGCTGTCCCAAGGGACTTGTAATACAATGCCGATGCTCCAGTCATTGTATGCTACTGTACATCCCATTAGTAGTATAACCGAGTCCGACCTCGGGTGGCCCACACCAATAATGGGCTTCGTTTGATAAACGGTTTTGCCATGATTTTGGCACTACACTATTCATCTCACTTTTTTTATTTTTTCAATATTCTCTTACTTTTTACATCACATAAATCATTTTTTATTACTATTCAAATAAAAAAATCACTACAAAACAATTTTTTTTTTTCATTTTTCCACATCAAATATTCTTACTTTTTCACTTTAAAAAAGAAAAAACATTCTTACTTTTTTTCACATCAATCACTTTTTGCTACAGTATCGAACCAAAACCAAAACAAAATTATTTACAAACGAACCCATGATGTCCATCTTATAGTGACCATCCATTAGGGAATGGCTGCGCCTGGTCACGAAACCATTGGATCCAAAGCCCACATAACGACACACACATTTGACCAAAGAATGAAGCCTATATAGTAAGCCCATGGCCGTTATACTGCACGTACCGGTGTACCATGTCATACAATGCATCTTATTAATCAGTTAATTAAGCAGTTACCAAGTAGTTACAAAAATGTAGACATGCTCATATCATGCTCGTGGCCAATAAACTGACATATCCCACGTTTTTAAGAAAAAAGTTCTGAGTTCGTAAGTATTTACTTACCTCGCACGCTCGCTTGAATCGTCCGACATTGCTAAATCTTGCTATAACGGAATATAACACGTTGTTATGCGCAGAATTGGAGGACCCTTACAAGTAAGATACTAGGTTAACCTAATGTAAAGGGTTACTGGGAGCTAAGTTGCACAAATGGCGCTAAGGCGGATGTCTGACCCCCTAATCATAAGTCCAGGCTCGAGAGCGTACGTCCGGTCAGTGAGTAGGCATTTCGGCCAAAAGCTCCTAACGGGGTTTTATGGTTTCTATAAAACCTATAGGCTATCATATCTCCTCATGGGCTATTAAATAAACACATGGATCGTAAGAAAACTCAACATCATACAATACAAGGAATCAAAGAAACTTTTAAAACTCTTTTGGAAACATTTCTTGATTTTGTAAGAAAAGACACAAGAACTTTGACAGGGTGCTCAGAACATGTAGAAAGGCAATAATGACGACAACAAGAGGATAAGGATAGGTAAGGGATTACCTTGGAAAAAGGCAAGAGCAGAACCTTTCTTCTTTCTCTCTCCCGAATCACAAAACTCACAAGGCACTCACACAAGTGATTCCAGAGAGCTTGGGGGCGGAATAATGGTTTCAAAGGGGTGGTGGGGGTTGGTATTTATAGGCCAGAAAAGTTGAGGGCATTACCAACTATTCTGAAAAGTAGCGGACGTCCGGTATTATTGGGGCATACGTCCAGTACTATTTATTTAACAGTCCAAAGGGTGCATCGTATGTACAGCCATTAACCAGTGGTCAACCGAAAAGTAGCGTATGTCTAGTGGTCTTCCATCGTACGTTCGGTACTAGAGACAAAGGTGTACATTTGGCAACCCTAGCGTACGTACAGTCAGAAAGGGTTAAGCTTGGACTTATGTTTCAAAATGAATTTAGGAGTTTTTAGGCTATGAGTGTGGGCTTAGGTCCTTTGTTATAAAATCGGGTTTTACATAAATTCTTTAGTCATTCTTTGTAGAAAATATTTTAATGAAAACAATTGTTTTTGTTAGGATATTACAAGCTGAGAGTACCAATCAATACATGGGGATTACATTTCTCGTTTCTACTCACTCACATCCTTCGGAAAAAGGGCATTAAAGGCACTCCAGCAGATGGACTCGTAATCGTACACCCGCAATTTGGCAAAATTCAGTGTAACTAGAGCTACTCACACATGCTACGGGCGCCAACAGCTGAAGCAGAGAGGAAGGAGGAGAAGGAGCCTATGGACATGGATGAGCCTGTAGCTGAGCAGGAGGAGGAGGAGACCGTCACCATGGGCATTTCAGAGTATCATTCCATCTGTGATGAGTTGGCATACCTCTGGTTTGAGCTGGCTAATTAGAGAAGGAAGGCTCGGGACGACAAGTTCGAGGCTGACCAAAGATTAGAGAGGCAAGAAGAATTGCTACGGTCCATTCTAGCATGATTGCCACCTGCACCAGGGGCATCATCTTCTACACCGTAGTGACGGATCAAGTACTCCTATCCCATGCATTGTTTTATTTTCTATATCCACACACTAAGGACATTGTGTCATTTAAGTTTGGGGGTTTGGATTCACATATTGTTCTTAAATATGCAGTTAATTTTTAATTTTTAGTTTGAAATTCGTTGGTGAACTTAGCATAATGAACACATAATCATGTGACTAGGGAACTAGAGTTGTGTTACCTTCCTTGTCAGCATTAGATATTACCTGTTTCAATTCAATTTTCGCAAGCACACTAGCATGTAGTCTGTGGGGTATGAAATCTGAAATCAATATGTGTGTTGTCATTTTCTTGGATGAAGTTGGGTAACTTGTTGGAAAAATAACCTTGGCATATTTCCTGTTTAATATATATATATATATATATATATATATATATATATATATATATATATATATATATTGATCATTATGAGATTTTCACTAAGTAACTGTATCTTTTGCCTCATTAAGCACTGAGAGCCTGTTTGAGATTGCATTTGAAAAATAGAGTTTTTAAGTAAAAAAGAGCTTTTTAGCAAAAATTTCATTTTTAAGCTTTTTGGCAAAAGTGCTTTTTGGCCATTTTTAAGCTTTTTGAACCCTTAAAAGTACTTTTAATTTTTTTACCAAACAAATACTTTTTTCTTCAAACGGATTTTTTAAGTGTTAAAAGCACTTTTAGATCTCTCAAATGCAATCCAAAATAGGCCTTGAGTGTTCATGTTAAAATGTGAAAATTTTGATTTGATTAAAAGCATGACTAGTTTGGTTTTGTAGTCTTTTTGACTTGAGTTAATAAGTCCTTAGGGTGTGTTTACACCTAATGCCCTAAAAACCATCTGGTTTATGAGCTATTGGCTTAACACTCGTTACATGGATCAATTAGAAAACTTAAAAGAACTAAGCATTGCATAGCCTGACTAAAAAGAAAAAAAATTATGCCTTGGTTATTTTATCCGATGGGAAGTCTAATGAAATTTGAGTATTGATGCATGCATGATTGTGATTAGTTTTTGAAACCTCATGACTATGTGTTAAGTTCACGGCATACTAGCTGAATCTTGTGATATCTCATAATGACATGTGTAGGAGATTGACTCTTAATTTCATGGAATTGTGAAGATGGAGTTTGTTGTGTTAAGCTTACTAATGAATGATAACTATGATTTTTATGATGCTGCATTTTTTGGGATAACATGTTTGCATAATGTTTGTGAGTAACATTTTTGTTAAACCCTCACGAGATTTCTTTCGTCCTCTAGGGATACCTAGAGGTTTAAAAGGCTTGTTACATACGCTAAATGCAATTGTACATCCCACGAAAGAATGATTTATCTTTTTATTTTTATGTTATTTTCAGTTGTATTGCTAAGAGAGTAGCAATATGTAAGTTTGGGGGTGTGATAAGTGTTGAATATTTCATATTCTAGCCCCTTAATTCACATATGTTAATCTCTTAGTTTTGTTATTATTTGATGTCTTGCTTTATTTTTGTGTTTTTTAGTATTTTTAGGGTTTTTGAAGAAAAACAAGTGTTTTTGGCAAGTTTCAAACTTAAAAGACAAATTGGGAAAAAACTAGAAGCTATAGGATCGATCGCAGTAGCGCTCGATCGCACACATAGCCAAGAGCGAGCGTAACCTTGTGCTCGAGCACCCACGCCAAAGATCGATCGGAGACATGCGATCGAGTGCACTCGTGCGCTGGGCTGCGGCATACGCATTCATATGCAGCCGTGTGAGTTGATTGGCTGCATATGAATGTACAAGGCTGTTCCAAACCCTATAAATAGACACTCTATTCCTTAAAATAAAGGGAGGAGAAACAGACACAAGCTTAAGATAAAGAACTGAAGGCTAAATCATGAAGAGTTTTGGGTTTTTCTTCTCTTCCCCTTTTATTTTGTCATGTAGTTAGTATTTTAGTTAGGGCTAAATTGAAGCCATAATCATGTCTCTTTAGGGTTGCAATATTGGCGTTTTTGTTATAATTATATTTTTGGTATTTAACTTGATTATTTATTGTTTAATCAAATTCTTCATATAAATGTGCTTGACAAACATAGGCATGTGTTTGGATTTGTATTTGTTATTTGTGTCAATTTGGATGACCTAGTCCTAGGCATAATAAAGTGACAAAAGAACCCCATCATAGGTTCTTGGATTAATCAATATGGAGAACCGGGAGTAGATACCGTGCCCTAGATTTATGCTTTCTTGAAGAACAACTTAGTGTAACGCTAAATCCTTTGAGAGAGAAAACAATTAGAGTAGATATCATGCCTAATTCATTGCTTATAGAAATCAATAGCTTAAGGAGTAGATACCATGCTCTTAAGTTGGCAAACATTAGGTATCTTGATATAATTGGAACGATTGCATATTGTTTATTTTATTTGAGTATGGTTAGCGGTGGATATCAAAACCCTACCCTTTTTAGTCTTAATGTTTTTAGTTAATATTTTATTTTAGTTCATTAGTGTAATTCAATTTGTGACAGTTGTTTTAAAACCGTTAATTAAATAGGAAATTACATTCTAAGCATAATTTCACAATCCTTGTGGGAATGATCTCGTATTGGTCTGCTATACTATCGTTTTGATCTTGTGCACTCGCGAGTAACATGTACCAAATATTCGCCTATTAGTTTAGGTGGTATTTGGCACAACATCGAACTCTTCTATTTTTTCTGTTACAAGGAACTCTTCGGATTGTAAGTAACCTTGGAATTCCGGGGTGTCAAGCTTGATGCCTGCTTCCTATGGAATAGCATGAGCTTGTGTTGTATGAAATCTCCTCCACGCCCTGCAAAAGGATTGACAGGTTCACTCTCAACGATAAATTTGTCTTTCGCCTCCACATACCACGGTCTTGCTTGATGACAACATCCGTTGTGACCACCCATGTTGGATAATCGGGTAGCGAGGGCTTTGACTTGATCCCTTATAGCCTCGAGTTGTTCCTCTATATGTTGTAAACGAATCACCAGTTGCTCCTTACGTGCTGCTTCTGTGTGCACGTATACTTCGTTCATGTCTGTACAACGGTTGCCCCTCCCCATTCATGAAAAGTAACTTGGGCTTTGATACCAATTGATGCTGCGTAAGCTCCTAATAGGCAAGAATAACAGCAAGAAGAAGGGATAAATACTCCTAAGATCGTGATAGTTTGAGTTAAAGAAATCTTTTCTATACGTTAAATACTTTATAGGGTTTGATTGAAAACAATGAAGAAACTTAACTCTAAGACTTCTTATTGATAAAATCTCACATATAATCAAAAGCTGCATTCTAGAGTCTATAAAGCATGTACTTATAGGCCACCAAATCCTAAACCTAAAATTTAATACGAAATAGAGTCGGAATTGAACTTGTACGAGGCACGTTCAGACAGGACATACCCCTGTTCGAACGATCACCCAAATAACTAAAATTAAAGTACGTAAAACAAGTAAAAACTGAAATATAACATAGGGCCGTCCGGACAGCTTGTGAATGGGATGCGAATGGACATATCGGGTTTTACTATGGTGACTTCCGAAAGAGGCCCGTTCAGACGGCTTGCGAACATAGGCTCTTTTGACTTAGTAAACATCAAAATTTGCAAACTCTCGTGAAACATGAATTTGTAGATCTTTGAACTAGCTTTCTAATGACATAAAGCTTGCTTCAATCCGAGGTCTGAACCTCTTGATATAGCCTTTTTAGTAGGACTTGTCAGGTGTAAATCATCGCTTTTCTTTATGGAATCCTTAACTTTCCGGTCTACATCATTTAACCAGCAAAAATGCGGATGGTTTACTACTCTGTAGCATTACTCGTAGCCATAGAGGGTAGTACTTTTATTTCCACTAACATTATTTTAATATAAAATATTTTTTTTTTCTTTCTTCTCTCTTTCTTTTATCATTTATTAGAATATTTAAATGGCTTTTTTCTTTCTTCTTTCTTTCCCTTAACATTTAATTTAAATAATATATAAAAAAATAAAAGAAACTATAGTAAATTTTATTTGACTAAAAAAGTTTTTTTTTTTTTTTTTTTTTTTTTTTTTTCTGAAGAAAAATCTAACTAAGAATTATCGTGGATCGGACTCCCTTCTTTTGGTCCATTCTGTTTGCGGATCCGGGCTCAGCCCAGATTACTTTTTTCCCCTTGTCGTCGTAACGCACAGAACTCACAATACTTCAATTCTGACGAGGGCATTCTCGCCATTCAGACCCAAATAAATAGCTTGTCCCAAAACCCTAGCATCCACTTCAGGCCTCCTTCCTCTCTCAATTTCGGCTACTGCGAGCTCTCCCCAATTACTCAGAATGGTCTCTTTCTCTCTCTCTCTCTCTCTCTCTCTCCCCTTCTCTGCCTTCTCTCTGTAGGTTTTGAAGTGTTTGCTAACTCTGTTTTCTGTGTTTTGTTTCCGTGCTTTTTGTGTTTCCCTGAAACAAAAACGAAAATCAGGCTTCGGAGAGGAAATTGAGTAACCCAATGAGGGAGATCAAGGTACAAAAACTCGTCCTTAACATCTCAGTCGGCGAGAGCGGTGATCGTCTCACCAGGGCATCCAAGGTACTTGTTTTCTCTCATGTATTTTTGTATATATTCATTTTGTTTAATAGATGAATGTATATATTCATTTCTATTCTCACATATGGTCTCGTGTAAATCGCGTGCTACCCACTTCTTTTTGTTGTATATGGTTTGATCGTTGTTAGTCATCTTATATTTGTTTTATATGTAGGTGTTGGAGCAGCTCAGCGGCCAAACTCCAGTGTTTTCCAAGGGTAAGTCTTTCTTTTCTTTTTCATTTTTTTGGGGGATGGGGTTGGTGGGTGGGGGTGTTTATCCTTGTTTGGTAGATGGGGGGAAGCGTGAGAAAGTAGAGGGAAGGTTTTAGATCTTTGATTGTTTGGGAGCCAGCGTAAGGTTCTCATGACTGAGTTTGATAAAACATCTTCTTGGTTAGTGGGGCCGTGTTGGATAACATTATGTTTTCTTGTTGGGTGCACTAATTTGGATATTGGAATTTAATATTCCTGTTATTTTCGTGAGTATTCTCTGCAATCAAATAGTGGGTTGTGATTATTTTGGTTTTGGAGGAAGGTTCGAAAAGAAAAGAAGTTGGCTTGCAATTTTGGATCATTATCTGTTTAGACCCAAGAATGTTAAAGCTCAAATTAGAGACAGGTTAAATGCTAAATGGTGCCTAATGGAGATGTTTTTGGCTAGTTAATATGGGTTTTCCAATTTTTGGAAGTTTGAAACACTAAATGATGTATTTCTAAGTTTCTCTTTCGCTATGTTTCTTTTCCTTAACTTTATCTGCAATCAAAGTGATGGGTTTTGTTGATTGGTTGAGTTGTTTTCTTGGCTCTGCTCTGACAATACAGTTTTTTCTTGGTGCATTCTAGGCTCGTTCTCTTGCTACAAAAAGAAATTCCAGTTTTTGTATTTAATGTTTTGCATAAACTAGTTCTACTACTGTTTGTTTAGAATTTTGAATGTACGCTGCTTTTGGGAGATAAAACCTGAGCATTTCTTTTGTACCTAAAGTAATTAATTCACCTTGAAAATTGAGAATTTCATATATGCTTATTAGAGACATCTGCTGCAATGTTTCATATACTTGTTGAAGTGTTGTTTATCATCACTATGTTCTTTTCCGTAAGCCTTACATGTCCTGAATGATAATGCGATAAAAATACAAAATTTTGGGTCTTGCATTGGTTGTGAAGTGTTTATTAGGGCATGTCTTGTGTTTGAAACGTGCATCGTGAAAAAAAAATTGCATGAAGTGCAGGAAAAGTGATTCAAGAGGTTCCTTAACTCTAATGTGGTGAATTCAATGATTTGTCTTTATTGAGTTTAACGTTTTTGAAACTGAAAAATTATGAACTTGAAAATGTTTCTTGTCATAAAAAAGTTACAAATTAATAGATTTTCGTTTTTCTTGTTTACTGGTATCAGCCAATGTGGTTTATTATATTTCATTTCATATCTTTCTTGATTTGTTCTGAGGTTTGATCCTTATGGACACCCCCCCCCCCCCCCCCTCTCTTCTCCTCATCTTTACAATTGACAGCAAGGTACACTGTGCGGTCCTTTGGCATCAGACGTAATGAAAAGATTGCGTGCTATGTCACTGTTAGGGGTGAGAAGGCAATGCAGCTTTTGGAGAGTGGTTTGAAGGTGAAGGAATATGAGCTGCTGCGGAGGAACTTTAGTGATACTGGATGTTTTGGCTTTGGTATTCAGGAGCACATTGATTTGGGAATCAAGTAAGCTAATATGTCCTTGAGCCTTCATTTATTCCTTCTTTGCCAAAAAGTGGACTTCTGTGCATTGAATATTGTATTAACTTGGTGTGATTTGGGTATTGCTTATGCAAACTTGATTGGTAGAACATAATGGCTCTCTTTTAAATTTTTAATATCTTGCTGTTGCTAGTTTAAAAATGGAAAAATGAAAACACTTGCTCATTTATTGTAGTTGTTTTTGTGGTCTTAAAAGAAGCAAAACAATCATCTAAAGTTTGTCAATAGTGCATGCTCGTTTCCTTTCCTTCGAGTCTGTGCTCTTAGAGAGGCGTATAAAGGAACTCTTTCCTCTTAAGATATAGAAGTTCAAGAAGATATTTGATAATTCCTTGTATCGTGATTTTGATGCATCAATGTGCTCCAGCATTGTTATAATTAAATTGATTATCCTTTGATTGGTGTCTAGCCCCATCTGATAAGCATGTCTAGCATAAGGTTGAATTATCTCTAATTAACTATTTTGGGCATTCCAGTACCACTAACATTTGTGAGTTGCCCAATAGAGATTGATGAAGATTACTGTTCTTCACCTGCTGGATTCTGTAATGGTCTGTTTGTGATTTCCAAGATGTTGTAGGTTGTACAGGGTTTGTGAAAGAACAAAGATGGCAGGGATTGACTTGGTGGATTTTTTTTTTCCCTGTATAGAATATTACAACCCAATTCATGTATTATTGCTCCAAATACGTTTGATTAGATGGGGACAAAAGTGGGGATATGGATTTGATTTGTGGTAAAATAATTAATAATTTAATTCAGGTGTAATGCATGGGTTGTCATTGCCCTGTACAGAATTCATCTCATTATGTGATCAAACTCATAATGTTGCTTATTTATGCATGCTTTTTATACTACGTAATGTCTTTCCAGTATGATGGATATTTCCTTGTCTAATTGCCTTCCTATGTATACCCTGATTAGTCCGGTAAGGAATTTGGTATGTATAAGCAATTGTTTGTTCATTGAGTTCCTTCAATGTTGTTAATTTTGGTTCCTATAATCTTGATGAAGGGTACTGTGCTTTTGGTTTACGGAGACTTTTCATTTTTTATTCTTCCTGTTTTTAATTTGTATCACTGTGTTTTAGGTATGATCCTTCGACTGGAATTTATGGAATGGATTTCTTTGTTGTGCTGGAGCGCCCTGGTTACCGTGTTGGCCGTCGTCGCAGGTGCAAGTCTCGTGTTGGGATCCAGCATAGGGTCACAAAAGAGGATGCCATGAAATGGTTCCAGGTCAAATATGAAGGTGTGATTCTTAACAAGTCCCAGAATATCTCTTAAGGCCTGGAAGGTTCTTGGGAAGATGCCATAAATTTTGATTTAGGTTGATGTTATGTAGACCAACAATCCTTTACTATTATCCTTGTTTTTTAATTGTTGGGAGAGCCTGGGATATGTTTTCTGGACCAAAATCAGTTGATTTATTTTGCTTCTTTATATGTTTTTGGCAATCACTGATTAACTATTGTGATAGTTTTAGACGGTTGATAATGATTCATGAATGTTGTACTTTGGTTTTCATGCATTTAGCATGAGCCTCCATTTTGTGTAAACTCCGGTCACTGAAGTGTAGGATTGTTCCATTTTGTACATGTGGACTCTTGGAGTTGGAGGATTTTCTTATGGCTTACATGACATGAACGATGGAACATGTAAACAAAGAAGAGAAGAAAAAAAAAAGAAAAGCCATGGTCGTCTCTCCCTTGTCTATAGACTGAAACACCAAAGCCTCAAAAACGAGTTGCTGTGGCTAAAGAAGATTTCTTCCCACCAACCAAATGGCCTTATTTAGATCTCTACATGAAAGCCGAACCAGGTGCTATGCCCGAACCCAGCACTTCTCTAAACCAAAACCAAAACCAGTCCTAGCCGTCCATCCCGAACACTGAAATCTTGCCGTTCTAAAAAATCAACAGAAAATGGAAGAAGCTTGAATATACAAAAAACAACCAATAAAGCTGTTGCCAAACCGTTCATGACACCAAAATTTTGCCCTTTCTCTGAACAACAAAACAACCGAAACATTTTTGTGCCGAATTTAATCGCGCGAGAAAAACAGAGGGAGAGATATCATTAAAGGTTGAAAGTTATCCACACGTTATCCACATTTATTCATTACCGCTACCCATGAAAGAACAAGACGATGTCCCCACGAAAGTTTAATGGGGACATTGTGCTATTCTTTTGTGAAATGGGGCTGAGAAGTGATTCGCGAAGTTACTTACCAATTAATTAATCTTTGAGGTGTTACATACGAATCTAAGAGTAACAATCATTCAAGTATGATAGTATTTATAAGGAATGATAAATCTTGTGGTCTGTTCTGTACATTGCATTCCTATATTTTCGCACCAACATTTTTAACTTTAAGTTTCTACTTCTATTGATCAAGATAAATTATTATATTGATGTGTTACAATCTTAGCTAATAGAATGCCCAATTTCATTGACTGCGAGCAATAAATTATGAACCTGTAAGATTTACGGTTTAACCTCTTTACTCACACCATAAACCATATTCAATACAAGTTGGACCATTTACATGCAGATAGTAAATAATCAATAAAGATAAGCATAGAAATCGATTGTATGCTATATGCTCAATTAAATAAATAAGTGAATAACAACTTTATTTAATAGGGCACTATCTCCAAAAAATCAGCCTGGACTAATTAGTGATTTTTCCATGATGAGCAAGCGATAAGAAGAGATTTCACTGATCTCCTCGGCTATCCTGATAGTGACGTGAGCAAATCCTAAAATTATTCATGGACCCCCACAGCAAATGAATTAGGATCCTCTCTAGTTTATTTGAACTAGAGAATATCTCGTTAGTTATAGTGGATGAGTATTTTTGTCTCCTCAAAAAGTGAAAAGACAAAAATACCTCTAAAATATAACTAACTGGAAAGGATCCTGTTTCACAACAAACATGATTATACTGGTAGCATCCTGTATTTATGTTTGCTGGGGCATCCACGATACATTTTCAATTTATGGGTGATGCAGTTCTACAATTTACTGCAAAAATTGAGCCATCTTCATTTCTCTTATGAAGAAGCATTTGGCATCTAAATTACAAGCACTCATAACCAACAAAAAAAAGAAGACCATCACAAAATCTTTTCACTTACATTTCATACAAAGAATTAGGGGAATCCATAAAACTACAACTGCTGCTCTATTCTTTCTTAATACACATTAAAAATCCTCATAGCATACGTTTGCAGAAGATCACATCAAGGAATAATAATCTTCTTGCCTGCATATATGGTGTCTCCTGTAAGCCCATTAACCTCTTTAATTGTATTTACAGATACCTATATCAGTGTCAGGGAAAAATAAAATAAAATCAAAAGCTCGAAAATAACAAGCCTATAGAGATAATTGATTACATATCTGCTCGTTTAGTAATAGACATTTTCTTGTATTTTTTCTTCTTTTCCCCCTTTTGATCAGTGTTTCCAGGAACAACTTTATTGGGGAAATGATAAATCTAGGGTTTAAGACAAGATAAAGTTTCTTAGGATTGCTTCATCCATAAATAAAGTCTTATTCTCTGTTTAATTCTGAGCAAATTAAAAAAATGTTTGTGGGGGTCCATATATATTAGAATTTTCAGGATATCAATTACTTTTCATGAAAACTTCTGAAAACATAGCTTTTGTGAAATGCACAACGAATAGTTTTCAGAACTTCTATCCAGAAATCTTTCTCTAGAAAGTAAGAAAAAATAAGTATTCAACATGAAATAAGTCAAGAGAGAAGCAAATATACCCCATATTTTCTAGAGAGGCCCCAAAGAGTATCTCCTTTAACAATCTCTATTGTTCTCTGCGGCAATTCAAGGACTTCTGGCACATTTTGGTCCTTAAACGTATGTGGTTTCTACAACAACACAATACAAATTACACTACAGATTTCTTCAATAGTACCAAACATTTCAAAAACAAATGTAATGCTCTTTCTGAAATATCGAAAAGACATAAATAAACAAAATTTAATAAAAGAAGTAATGGGTCTCTCCAAAACCTCACATTCAATATAAAAAATGCGAGTAGTGTGTCTCCTAAATACCTAAATATATATATACAAACATATCCATCCACACACACACACACATTAAAGCAATGAGTTTCTACAGAACATAACAAACAAAATCCTAAAGAACAAGGGTTTCTACAAATAATCAAACAAACGAAAATACAAGCAATTGGCTTCCCTAAAACATCAAAAGAGTGACTATGCAACCAATGAATTTCAAGAGTATCCAACAAATCCAAAAGAACAAGTAATGGGTATCTCTCAAACACGAGAAATAAAAGAGTGAAACAAGAAATCTTTCCAAAATCACCAAACAAATAAACAGCACAAGTAATGGGTCTCTCCAAAATATCAACAAAACATTGAACAAATGGACAAATCGACAATAAAAGCATTGGGTCACTCCAAAATATCAAACAAAGAAAGAAGTAAAAACAATTGATCCCTCCAAAAAAATGACAACATATATTAATGACAAATAATGGGTGTCTCTAATACCAGAACAAATCAATCGCACAAGCATGAGAGATACACTGGTTGAGGAAATGAAAGTTAAAAGTGCGTCATACTCGATACGCACCTTAGTAATGGGTTCTTGGGGAGAGAGAGGCTGAGCTGGTCGAATCGCCAGAGTTGACTCGCTGAGTGATTGGTTAGTAGTCCGAGTTTCATTTCTGGTTCTGTTGAGAGGGATTAGTGCTTTGAGAATGCTAAAGGCGATGCCGGAGAAGACCACGTACCCGGCGGTCTTGGCGATCGCTTTTCCCTTGGCATCTCCGTTGCCGGAGGCGTCGCGTGAGTTTGACATTAATGGTTGAGCGCGGAGGATTGTTGAGGGTTCGGATTTTCTTTTTGAGGGTTTATGGCTTCGACTCTTGAGAAATGCTTGGGTACACACACAAGCTTATACACTAATATGGCGACGTGGCACTGCCTATCAGGTAAAAAAAAAAAAAAAAAAACTTTTGAGCGCGTCTTCTTTCATTTTCCCTGACAAATGAAATGTGCAGAGAAATAGTCTGCAACGACAAGAAAGACATGTCATGTCCGTGATAGAAAACACTTTCATTGAGAATTTGTACAAATTAATCTCTTTATATTATGCCCTTAAGGAAGAGAATTATATTATTGAGTAGAAAGTAATTGATATTAATGTTAGATTTCGTGAAGAAAATTGGAGAGAGTTGATGATTGGGGGGGTCTCATACTCTCATGAATCATGATAAATAACTTTTGGTTTACGGAAAATGAAAGGAAAGAAAAAAAAAGAAAGAAAGTAAAAGACAAAAGCGGTTGCTTGGCGCGTGAGGCAACAATTATCCATGAGGTTGACACGTGCAATTGCTCTGCAAAACATGCTTCAGGCTAGATTCATCTTAGGTTCGTCCAGGTTCTAAGGACAACCTTTGGCTGTGAAGCTGCCATGTCAGCATTCACTCCTTTGCACGCCAGACTTTGTCCACAATTTTTTTGAAGTATTCCATTATCACCCTCCAAAAAAATCTCGCTCTTTTCTTCATTACCCACTCTTCCTGCCTGCCCTCGCACCTTTCACTCCATTGCATGGTCCAATGGCTCAATTGCTCTCCCCTGTGTGCACTGAAGCTCTCAAATTCCAAAACCCATTATTTAATTTGTGCTCGAGAAGTTCATGGGGCATGTTATCAAAGATCACAACTCCTTGGACTGTGTTGGGTCGTGGTGCCAAGAGAAGAGGCAGTGGCAGAGTCAGGGTCGCTACTGAGGGCTCGCCTTCGACCCAGTCGGTTGCCGAGGATTATTATGGGGTGTTGGGTCTGGTAATGTTCCAAAACACCTCACTTTTTTATTGTTTGTATGAAGAGAAAACCAACATTTTATGTTTTAAGATTTTCATTCTTGAGTGAAAAATATACTCCATTGAAGAAGGAGCAGCAACAAAGAAAGTTTACTGTTGATACTTTTTCTTGTATTGATTGGTTTTGATCCAAGATATGTATAAGTTGTCTAGGACTTGGCAGTTGCTGGATAGATGGACTTTTCAGCAGGCACACACAAACACGTGGTTGATTGCTTGTGATCATATGATTAAAATGAATATTATTCATGGTTGAAAGCAAATGACTTTTGGACTTCATATTCTAGAAATTTCTGGGAAGTGGAAAATCTGAAGGATATGAATGATGCTCTTATAAGCATATTTATCTTAATTTAGTTATTTTTGAGGAAATACCATTTATTGGTTGATAAAAGCTAGGTAACTATGGACAATACTTGGGGAATTCTAAAGATTAGATGTGTCCGTTGCAGTAGTGAAGCTTATATATGCCGATGCCTAGAGTTTGATGTTGAGAGACTATTAGTTAGTTGCAGTCTATCTGCGATTCTTCTTCCTAAAAATTCATTTTAGTGTTTTTGTGTCTGTTGGTGTGAATTGGTTTGCATTATGTTCCATCTCTATACAATGTTAAATTAAGGATTATAATCATATCATAATTACCTTTGTTCTGAGGTGTAGATATGATTTTGAATCCAAATTGAGCTTACATACATATTTCCTTATCTTTTTGAATGGCATTGGGAGTGAACAGGATCAGTAAGGTGGATAAAATTTGCCAACCCCATACGTTGACTTCTATATACCTGCTTTTTGTTAGCATCCACCATATTTTATTCTACTTTAGGTAATCCCTGGTAATGAGATAAGGGACAAGTCTGTTGATTACGGTACTCTAAGCGTGCCACCAAATTCTAAAATATTGTGGAAACCACTGCAGCACTGCCAAAAATCAATAGGAGATATCGAAGTTTGGATTGAGCGCTACCATATTGACACCCATCCTGATATTTCATTATGCTCAAGTGGCTATCCATTTTTCTGCATGAGTTTCCTTAGGGTGCTATGGAGTAGACGAATAACAGGGTGGCCCGTGGGGAGTATTTTTAAATGTATAGAAGCCCATGGTAGCGATAAAAGAACTACTTTCAATCGTGACGGTCATATTATACATACTCAATATAAAGCAGCCAAACAACTACTTTTTCAATCGTAGGGGACTGAGTGATTTTGTCAAGGGGTTAATTCTCATTTGTGCAATTAAGCTTTTAGCAAATTGATTCATTCATCTAAGGTTAGCTTCACTTCTATAAGAAAATACCTTTCTCTCTAGTTTTTCCGTTTCTAATTTTATAGACCATTTGTTGCCATTTTACAATGTCTAATCAATGTTTGGCGTGATGTTACTAGCTTCCAGATGCCACTCCAGGGCAGATTAAGAAAGCCTATTACAATTGCATGAAAGCTTGCCATCCAGATCTGAGTGGGGATGATCCAGAGACCACAAATTTCTGCATGTTCATAAACGAGGTCTATGCGGTGGGTTTCCCCCCCATTTGGCATGAAATGCTTTAAGCTTGAAGGAGGATTTGATTTAAATCTATTACCGTGCTTCTACTATAAATGGACTATTGCAGTGCAGGTGCTCAGCGACCCTGTGCAGCGCATGGTTTATGATGAAATTCATGGCTATGCTTTGACTGCAGTCAATCCTTTCCTAGATGGTTCCAGCCCAAAGGATCACACATTTGTTGATGAATTTAGCTGTATTGGTATGTCAGGACAATGGACTTCTAATTGTTTTGCGAATACGTTTTACTTCTTTGAGATTCTATAGCCTAAGTATCCCCACAGTCTGCAAAATATCCACAGCTCCCCTTTTTTGTGATGTCAGCATCATCTCTTTGTATTCTTTTTGATATTTTGAGAAAACGTGTATTATTTATTATTTATAAATCACTTCAAGGGTGGGTTTTCTATCTACTACAAATGGAAAAACCTTATCCAGGTTCTGATGCTGACATCTGATGGAAGTACCAAGGTGGTGCTTGTAGATATCAGGGGAACTAAAATATGATGTGAAGATATATATGCTCTTTCCATGGCAAGTAGCATTTATAGCAGCACCCAGAAAAAAAGAAGTAGCAATTGTAGCAGCACGCCCTTGCAATTGATGGGTTTTGATAACATTGAAATATCCATATCCTTGTGTTCTTCACAGGGTGCAAAAATTGTGCTAATGTGGCATCGGATGTCTTCGCAATTGAGGAAGACTTTGGGAGAGCCAGAGTCTACAGTCAGTGTGGGAAGCCTGAATTAGTTCAACAAGCAATTGATACTTGGTGGGTCCTACTGCTTCATGGATATTTCTGTTAAAATGAATTTGATGCTTTTTTTTTTTTCAGTGATTTAGTTATGATGAGCGTACTTGTTATACAAAATTAGTGTCATTACCAGCATGTGTTCAAGGCTCTAAACTATTTGTATTTTATGCTGCAGATGTAGTTACACCATATCCAGCTTCTTACAATTATAAATTTTGTGGCTATTGGCCTTTTTATGTTTAAGTTTAAGCCAAAAATGATATTTTTCAATCATATTTTGAACTTGTATGAAAATCAAATTTCAGCTGCAACGGTTTAAAAGAAAAAAATTATGTAGACTTGCTTATAACATAAATTTTGGAAGATGCTTGAGCCAAGGTTGGAAACCATCAGTGTAACTCAATGAATGTGGTTTGGCCGATTGCTGAAAAGCACTTTAGAAATACACACTGTGATTACAAAAGTGACTAGACAATATCTCACAATCAGACAACAAGTATACAAGTTAAAGAAAGTTAAACAAGTATTTGGAAAATCTCCACATTAATTGTTAATTTCTTATGCTTGTTGATGCTGCTGTTAGAAAGTTAAAAATTTAAAATCTTTAATTTTTAAAAATCATTCATAATTTTAGTATCCATTGCATGTTGTGGAATTGCTAGTTTATAAAAGTTTAGATAATTGAAAAACATCTTCTGTATTTCAGTCCAGTTGATTGCATCCATTGGACATCTGCTGCACAACTATCCTTGCTTGAAGATGAGATGCGCAGGGTTGAAAGAGTAAATGTAAGGCCCACAATAACTATATTTGTTTTCTGTTTCCATGTTTATATAACTATCTCCACCTTCATATTTTAATGCAACCATCTTGAATTTCTTAACTTGCTATAAGCTAGTTACTTGTTTCAGATTGAGCAAACTGATCTCAAGTTTATCTTATGATTTATACTTTCCTGATCTTTGAATATTTACATACCTTTCATACTTGTTAGACAAACCTTTTTGATGTTTAGTATAGCTCAAGCTGTTGCTTTACTTAACCGCGATCTTGAATGTGGTTCCCTTGAAATCCTTGAGCTTCTTTTATTGATACGTTAAATCTCTGAATATGGTTGCTTTCTAAACCAAATGAGGAAAGATGGTCAGACTTGTGGTAAATACTCAATACACAAGTTAGCAATGTGATGAAGAGCTTTAATTGTGGGCATTAAAGTGTATAGGTTGTTGGTCGTTGATGGAGGTGGAATTTTCTGCTGCCAGCTATGAAGCGGCAAATGATCTCTGTTGCCCTCATTTTTATTAATTTTATTAGATAAATTAGATTTCACTGAATTTAAAATTTTACTCGCTAAAAGTAAAAGTTGTGTGCCAAGGAAAAATTCTCTTCCTGGATTCTTTCCTTGTTTGGTTTGAGATAATCTATTTTTATGAGTGTATCCTCTGATATTTGATATCACTCTTCCCTGCTCCGATCTACATATTTAAATTTGGTAACTCAGCAAGATATCTAGCTGGCAGGAATTGTCCATGATAAGGTCACTTTTGTTTATGATGGCATGTGCATAGATTTTGTTTTTTTTTTAATTGACAAATTAAGAATGGTATTACCATTGTTTCTCTTATCATTTTAATAACTGAAGAAGTGGTGGTTTTCTGTTGGATTATCAGGTTGCATTTATGCTCTCAGGAATGGGATCAGCAGCCGTTGATGTTTTCCGAATGGTGAGTGTGCTAATTGTGTTATTTTGACAATGTTATCAGCTTTCCAAAACAAAAAGGCTTTTTTCTTCCTATTTGTTCCTAATTTAGTTGGAGAAATTAATGCTTAGTTGAGTTAGTTGTATTTATTTTTAAATTTTGCTGTTATTGTGAAGGTTTACTAAGTTCTTCTAGGTTAATTGGAATATCTGTAAAAAAACGACTCTTTAAAATAGCATTTCTTCATTCCTTTTGTGCCAAACCCTAGATTTAGATTTCAATGTAAAATCTTTAGCAAACTCAAAACCACCCAGTGGTTAATGTGGTTTTGCTAGTTTGGCCACAGGTGCATGTCCATGGGTCAAGAAAACACTTAGATTTTGTTAAGAAGAGAAACACATAGGGACAAAGAGTACATTAATATAGATATTTGGACACAACTTTAACTCAAGAGCCTAAACTAATGGGGCTTGGGTCCACTTAGGTATATTAACCACCCTCTCTTTATACTTAATCAATATGAGACAAATCTCACAAGTGCACTCACAACAAATTTTCTTCTCACTTGCGAGTCTCTTCCACATTGACCAAACTCTCCCTCGTGTGTGAGTCCTTTACACAATAGTGTCAGATGCACAGGACACTCCAAGAGCGGAGCCAAACTCTTTTACTGAAGTCAACCAAACATGTTAAACCAAGACACTTGTATAAGCAACGAGAACTAACCATGGCTCTGACACCAATTGTCAGGAAGAGAAATACCTAGGAAGTCAACAAAGAGTATATTAATATACATATTTGGACATCACTCTAGCCCAAAAGTTTAAGCTAATAGGCTTGAGTTCACTTAAGTATATTAACCAGTCACTCTTTATACTTTACCAATGTGGGACTTAAACCTCTCAAGTGTACTCATAATAGATTTCACTAAGAATCTAGCACATAACAAGGTACAGGAACTGCCCTTTCACCCTTCAAATCCTAGCCCAGAGTACACGCAAAAATCCCTCTTTCTTGCACTTGGGATTCTCTTACTCGAAATAACCCTAAAAGTACAAACATAACCAAACCACAATCGGGTTGATGTAGCCAGTTGAATTCGAGAAGCTGTAACTTATCACTTGTACATCTTGAAACAGTTTTTTTTTTTTTTTTTAATAAGTATGGAACTTTCATTGAAAGGAATAAGGAAAGGCCATTGATACATTGAGAGCATACAAGAGTTTTGCAAGAGAAAGGGGTATCTTGAATCGGTTCTGTTATGCTAAAGAGGTGATTTTCTATGGTGACAAATGAAGTAGTCATGAGCTTTTTTTGGTATATTTTCCCCAGTTAACTCTCCTTTTGATGTTCATCTTCTAAGAATATCTTTCAATTTAAAAAGTTTGAGCTGCTCGCCTATCTTTTCTTTGTACCAGCTTACCATTTTAATTGATTTACACTTACTAATGCGGCAGGCAAGTACTCGGTGGGAAAAGAGGCAAGCAAAAGTTTTGGTAAGAACTCATGTATTCCTATTTTTTCCCTTTTGTTTTAATTTTTCTCTTTCTTTCTTTCTTCTAAGGAGGTGTTGTATTTACCTACATCTTCATTTTATTCCAAGCTGATATTTTGTGAATTGTTACCTCTGTATGTGTGACTATTGTATATGTTTAGTTTTTCTTACACCCAATTCCATGTTGTTATCATCTATTTAAATTTCATGCATTGCTGAACCACATGGTATAGATTTCCACTCAATTTAAATATCATTTGTCTTTGGTAAAATGTCAGAAACATGCTTTTATAATGTAGACCAGCCATCAGTTGGAATGATCTGTGTTATATATGGCAGTAACAATGCAAAAGTTCAGCTTCATCATTTGTTTTTGCATAAAGATGCATTTTGTGAATGGTTACACCATGGTTGTTTCTGAAAAGAGTCAGCTTCCACCGAGTCAGCAATGATTACTTTATCATGCATCTATTTAAAGAAAGGCAAATGTGAAGAAAGAGATAATTGATTGAAATGATTCAAATCAACTAATAATTTCTACCATCCCTTTTGTCATAATATCTTGTATAAATCCTTCTCTCTTTTTTTTCCTTGCAATATCAAGTTAGAAAAATTCCAACCTACATACCTTATCAAACATGACTCCTATGGCCCTGGGAGTTTCTACATACATGCAAGGTAAAAAACAGAAAGGAAAACCCTGACAGCCTAAATCATACCACACACCAAGTTATACCCAAGGACTCTTTGTACTTAACAAAAAGGCTTAGCTTATAAATGTTTAGTGCAATCTTTAAAAGTGACAGTTGAGGACAATGGACTAATTATAGAACATTAGATGGGGGAAGGGGAAAATGTAGGCCAATAGGATCCGGCCCATCTTATAAACATCATGTACTAGAATTCACGTATGGTGCTTTGAGAAAGATCATTTCGGTAAAATGAAGCAATGGTTTCCTAAGATATCCTGAATGCTCTATTTGGAAGAGCTCTCTTTATGCCAACAACTTCGCTGGTTTTTTATTTTTTATTTTTGAACTAGTTCATAGGTATATTATAAATATGCATTTTTAGTTATTCATTCAGTTAATAGATAAAACAAATGATAATCCTGACTTTGTTGCAGGAAAAAGCTAAACTGAGAATGATGAAGCAGAAAGGTTCTGATAAAAGTGAACCATACTGGAGCAATCTATGGGGCAAGCCCAGGGACTACCAAAAATCAGGTATGAGGAATTCTGTAAAAGAAAATTTCTAGTTTTTTTGACTGACGTGTCAAAAACCATTCTGGTGAAGTTTTTATTTAATAGCATTTTTTACTTTTACGTTCTTTGGTTTATTTCTTGTCATTTAAGTTTTTATTGCCATTTTCCTAGTAATTTCCAGAGATTATATTAGCTAGTTTCTTTAGATGTTATGATAAAATCTGTCCATAGGGAGCCAAATATTCCTGCTATGGTACAATGAAGCCCTCAGTAGTCTTCCTGCCAGAACTTATATCTTTTTTCCCTGTTGATCAGTGAAGAAATTCCAGGTTGCTTCCCATCTTAAACATAATTTCTCTTCATATTCTTTTTTTCTTTTGGTCCTTTTTCTTCTTTATCCTTTTTTCTGTGAAAAAATTTCCTTCTTCTTGTTCTTTTCTGTTTTTATATTCATTTTTGCTCAGTTCTTTTTCTTCTTTATCCATATTTTTTGGTGCAAGATCCTTCTTCTTCTTCTTCTGTTCACACTAGCACGCATTTTTTTGGGTTTCTTTCTTTTAGTGATGGGGCAGGGGTAGATCTTTAGGACACACTTGTGTATATGCATTCTCTAGTGACCAGTGTGGTTCCTTAGTAATCACCTTGGCTTTAGTAAGTTTTAACAGCCCCTTCTTTTTAACTGGATGCCACCTTGGTTTTCTTCACTTCATCTTAAAATGGAAGTCCGAAGGGCATAAAGGATGGTTCCAAGAGTAATTTGTTGGGAGCAATGAACTGTAGGGATTATATGTATAAAACACTCTGGAAAAATCCCAGCATCAAGAGAACATGGCTAAGAATCATGCAAAACATAAAATATGCAATAGAAGCAAATTTACATGCAAGTTGGCTACCATAAGGAAGATGGAGGCTCATTTGATTTCTTTCCTTCTTCTAACTAAAAACAGTTAGGGTTTGGGTTTTGTGACCTCTAAACCTTCTCCTCAATATTTGATTAAAACACCAAGAGTGTGAGGCTCTCAAAAGTGTGCATTTAATGCCCTACATAAGCTCTCTATTTATAGAACTGGATCCTCTCCAGTTCAAATGAACTTGAGATTATCAATTTAATTATATTTGAGGGGTATTTTTGTCTTTTTACTTTTTTGAGCGGATAAAAATACCACTTCAATATAACTAATTAGATATTAATTCTCTATTTATAAGCACATGTAAACCTAATGGAAGTAGTACTAGGAAAAACTCTAGCCCCCATTACATATACACGGCCACTAGGGTTGGGGTCTGTTTGGGATTGCGTTCGAGGGGCCTAAAAGTGCTTTTAACGCTAAAAAAAGTCGTTTGAAGAAAAAAGTACTCGTTTGGTAAAATTTAAAAGCGCTTTTAAAGTTCCAAAAAGCCTAAAAATAGCAAAAAATGCACTTTTAACAAAAACTTAAAAATGAAGCTTTTGCCAAAAAACGCTTTTTGGCTTAAAAACTATATTTCTCAAACGCAATTTCAAACAGGTATTTAGTGTGCTTTTGTCATTAGGTCAATTCTAATATGGGTAATAGTCAGCTTGGGGAGGAACTTAAAGGGAAAAATAAAACTAGCTCCAATAGGCCTAAGATACTTATATCTCTTGACTTGTCATAGGTTATTATGAATTATAATTAATTTCACTAAATAATTGTAATTTCACTTTAGAGTTTATTTTTGATTATTCAAATACTTCCAATGACTTCTTATATTTTGCATTTGACCCGACCCATCTGTAAAATAATCCGAAGTTGAATTAAAGTCATAAAATAACTGTCATTTTAATTCATTATCTCTTGATCCTCGAGTGCCCAACTTAGTCCCTTAATTATTCTCATACGTGTGGAATCTCATTTCACTTTGTAATATAGTTTTAGTAACTCTAACTAAAATACTCAAACCGATATTAAGAATAATCAATTCCATTTCTATTTAGAAGGGATATTTCATATTGATTTGATAAAATCAAAGAATTATGGATTTCATCTTGAGGAGTAGTTAGTGATCCCACAAAATGCTACTTGTGATCGATCACCCAACACATCGAGGGAGGATTGAAACCGGCTGACAAATACTAAAACGACGTTTTCTTTGTCATTGCAAAAGCATATCATATCAATTGCTTTGGAGGCTCATGAGAATGATTAGATATTGCAACAGCCAACAGGCATATTAAAATTGAAAGCCAACTGCTAACTGCTTGGAAGTTGGAGTGTGGTATCTACTACTTGCTTTGATTTTAAATATAAAAAACTCAAAAGCTGACATATTGTTTGTTGCAGAGGAAGAAGTGAAAGAGAGAGCAAGAAGAGCTGCTGCAGCTGCCAGAAGATGGAGGGAGTACTCAAGGAGGGGCGTCGATAAACCGCCAACCTTTAAACTCCCAGAGACAATCTCCGACAATGAAGATTAACCACCATATCCATATACAACAATTCTACAATCAAAATGTAACTAATTTATCATCCATACCTTTCTTCTCTACTCGTCTTTTTCATTTTGTATTAATATGGTAAATACAATAAATTGATTCAATGAAAAGAAGATGATTTATAGCATGGTATGGTATCTTATGATAATTTGTTTTATGGAAAATATACAAATTAAACACTTCAATTTAACCCTCGCTATCTCACTCACCCAACACTATCGTTAGAATATTTTATAGTTTTTTTAAATTAGGTTCATCAATATTTTTCTTAATAAATTATTTCCCTTTATGTTAGAACATTTTTATTATCTTTTATTATATTTTCTTGTAGGGTTTATTTCCTTTCTTAATTAGTTTAGGTCTATTTTAGGGTTTTTTTTTTGATAATTACTTATCGTCTCTCTATAAATAAAGAATTATATAATATTGTTTTATACAATTAATATAGAAGATGTAATCTATATGTCTCTCTTTTATTCCTTGCAATTTTTTCACCCCTAGTTGGCGTTGTGCAATTACTGTGTTTGTGGGTTTTAAAAACACACAATTTTAAAGGTTGAACTGTAATTTTAATTATTGTGTTTTCATTAACTATGTTTTGAAATTGCTAATTTTTTTAAACTGCATATTTTGAAAAGAATAAACCAAAAAGAAACTAGAAAAGAATAAACTTGTGGGCAGGAATGGTAGGTTATTTTCGAGTCGTACTTGTTAGAGGTCTTTCAATACAACTTAACAAAATTGGTCAGACTTTCCGACGTTGACTTAAGGTATGTTTGGGATTGTGTTTGAGGAGCCTAAAAATGCGTTAAACACTCAAAAAGTCTGTTTGAAGAAAAAGTAATCATTTAGTAAAAAAATTAAGCGCTTTTAAATGTCCAAAAAGCTTAAAAATAAAGTTGTTGCTAAAAAGCACTTTTTGACTTAAAAACTCTATTTTTCGAATGTAATTTCAAACATGCTCTTAATATAACGCATTAAACCTAATTGTTAGGTTGGACAATTTGTTCAATAATGGCACAAGTATTTACCCTTAATCGTAATTTTATTTTTATTTTTATAGATTAGCCTTAATCACGATTGAGAAATTGAAAAATATTTGCATAATGATTTATGGACAAAGTTTTCCTCCAAATTTGGTTGGAAAAATTTTATTCAACCTAGTCTATAAAAGTGACATGTGAGATGCACATGCTTTTTTAATAGCAGGGATAAAGTTGAAATAAATTTTATTAAAAATTCATGTGCATCTCACATGTCATTAAAACTAGCTCAGAACTTGCGCAATGCGTGGAATTATTTATTATAATTTAATTTTAAAACTTAAAACAAATCTCCATTGTATTTTTTATTATAAGTCAAAAAAGTTGTGTAAAAAAATTTATTATGCCTATTTCAATAATAAGAATAAAAAAAAACATACTAAAAGTTATACAATAGTATATTATTGAGCATAGTGACACAATTACATATAAGATTGCATGAATATATAAATCACATAAAAATATACTATCATAAGAACCATATATAATTTTAGTTTTAATCCATATAAATTAAAACATATTAAAATATTCCCATGTGTAATTTAAAATGGAAAGAAAGTGTACAGAAAAAAGAAAATAGCAAGAAGAAAACCTAGAATCAGTCAAAACATAAGACCCTTAATTTATTTTAATTTAAGCACATTAAAAAATACATAGTAAATCACAAAAAAAAAAAAAAAAAAACATAAAACTTTGACATCAATTAAAACATAAGACCCCAAACCACTCTTTGGTTGTCTCCACTAGGGTCCTCTCGGAATGGCTAGGTCAGGAGTGTAAGTCTTCTGCCGGTTTTTAGGCCGGAGAGAAGGTGGGGGACAGTATTCATTGATCTAATATGGTTGCCCTATTGAGGAATGTGAGCAAGATAGCAGAGGAGTTAGAAAAGTTATGTGGGAAGTTTTCTTTGACTGAGACAGAGGAGGGATTGATCATATGTGAAGGGGAAATTGCGGAGGGTCGGACTAAAAGGGAGCAATGTCTGGTGGGTAAGATTGGTGGAGAGCGTAGGGTCAATAAGGAGGCTTTTAGATTTGTGTTATCTCGGATATGGCGGCTGACTGGCACGGTGGTGTTTAAGGAAGTGCAGTATAACATTTGGCTTTTCGAATTTGAGGAGATTGATGATAAGAGACGAGTGCTTGACGGTAGGCCCTGGTCTTTTGATCTGCAAATACTGGTGATTCAGGAGTTCGATGGATGTACTCTGCCTTCGCAAATGGAATTCTCCCATTCACCGTTTTGGTGCAGGTCCATGAGATGCCTTTGCTGTGTATGAATAAAGCGGTGGGTATCAAAATAGGTGAGTCTCTGGGCTGAGTAGAAGATGTCGATGTTGCGGGAGACGGTGTAGGTTGGGGTCGTTGCCTCTGTATCTATGTTAACATAAACCTTCATGATCCTTTGGCAAGAGGAAGAGCACTGCAATTGGGAGGGAAGACGCATTGGGTTCTTTTCAAGTACGAGAAGCTCCCCATGTTATGCTTTGACTGTGGTAGGTTACTGCATGGGAAACAAGGGTGTCCGATTAAGGCTCCCTATAGGAGGAATAATGAAGCCGGGGTTAAGGAGTGGGGTGTATGGATGCAGGCAGATGACTTAAGAAGAATTAACAGCAGCACTGGGAGCGGTGGTAATACTCATTCGGCGTAGAGATCCCATGACGGTGGTGATACATTACATGGGTGGGGTAAACATGGAAGCCCTAGTCGGTTCAGTAACGGACACGAGGATGCGAGCAGTAAATGCTCGGCTTCTTTCCTTGTGGAGGATGCGCGAATGGTGGGAGGAAGATCAGCAGATGACGCGCAGGGGAACCAGGCGCATTCCACGTCTCCTTTATTAGGGGAATCTGGCAATAAAGGTGATATTGGTTTCCATGCAGGTGTGGATGGTGATGTGGAAGGGCTCACAACCAGAAAAGGAAAACAACATTATGTGCCTAAAAGAGTTGTTGAGGAGGAGAATTATGAGGGGCTGAAATCAACGGAGATTTTGGCGAGTGGGGCTGACAGAAAAAAGATAGTTAACGTGGGGAGCTACAATAATTCGACAGAAGGTGAGGTGGTGGTTTCGAATATGGGGGTTCTGGAGGCTCATGCAAATATGGCGTTTCTTGAGCAAATAATTCACGTGGGGGAGGAGGAGCCAAAGAAAAATCTCAAACAGTGGAAAAGGAGGGCACGGGTTTTGGTGGGTGGCAGGGCAAATTTTTCCCACTCTCACAAGGGTTCTTACAAGCGAAAGGCTCCAACTCAGGAGGTTTTGGAAGCTGAGACGGCGAGACAAAAGAAAAACTGCAAGGGGGTCTTGGTGGAAAACATGGAAACCTTGGAGATGGCAGTGGTTGCTAAGCAGCCCCGCTAGACCTAATGAGTCTCCTAAGCTTGAACTGCCGAGGGCTTGGGAACCCTCGAACAGTTTGAGACTTTAACCAAATGGTTAAGGAAAAGAAACTCATCTTTTTGTTTCTAATGGAAACCATTAGCAACAAAAAGCGAATGGAGCTTTCGAGAGTTAAGTTTGGATTTGAAGGACTTTTTGTGGTGGAGCCTGTAGGGAGAAGTGGTGGTTTAGCACTATTATGGCGGGAGGTGGGGGATCTCGAAATTCAAAATTATTCTCGGCGTCATATAAATGCCATTGTGGGGTTGTCGGACAATGGGGTACCATGGAAGTTTATGGGTTTCTATGGGCATCCTGACCTTACGAAACGAGTAGAATCATGGTCTCTTCTCTCACATTTAAAAATTTATGCTTCGTTTCCATGGCTTTGTGTGGGAGATTTTAATGAGATCACTCATCAGTCTGAGAAAGTGGGTGCAAGCCGACGGAGAGAAGGGTAGATGGAAGCTTTTTGGATAGCTCTAGAGTACTGTCATTTGGGTGATTTGGGTTTCTCGAGTCCAAAATTTACTTGGTCCAATAAACGGCAAGATGATACCTTTACTCAAGAAAGGTTGGATCGAGCCGTTGGGAATAGCGAGTGGTGTGCGATGTACAAGTCGGTTGGGGTTCAAGTCATGGCAGCAAGGGCTTCGGATCATAATCCTCTCCTAATCTCCTTCAATAATAAGCAAGCAAGGTGTCCAAGGGGAAGAGGAGGCTTTAAATTTGAAGCTAGTTGGGTTGTCGATGAGGAATGTGGTGCTATTATCCAAAGTGCTTGGGAGGGGGGTGATGTAGGAAGGGGATCTATGTTGAAGGTTAGAAGCGGCTTGGAACGATGTCAATCACGTCTAAAATGGTGGAGTAGGGCAAAATTTGGAGCAAATGATAATATGGTAAAGGAGAAGACTGAACAGCTGGCTAACTTGCAGAAATTGGAGGGACCCGAGCACCATGCAGCCATCAAATGTCTCCAAGAGGAGATTGAAACCTTGCTGGAATTTGAGGACACACGACGGAAACAAAGAGCCAAACAAAGTTGGTACTGAGAAGGAGATAGAAATACCCCTTTCTTCCACGCTTGGGCAAGCCACAGAAGAAGAGTTAACACCATTAAGTGGGTGGTTGACGAAAATAGGAGGGAATGGACTAAGGTGGAGGAGATCAGCAATGCCTTTGTGACACACTATTAGAGCTTGTTTACTTTTGAGGGGACTGTGGGGAAAGAGGCTTTTTTGGAAGGGTTGAACGCCATTGTCACGGAAGGTATGAATGCCAATTTGTTACGGCGATTTGAGGCAATAGAGGTGGACCAAGCTTTGGCGTAAATGCATCCATTAAAATCCCTGGGACCGGATGGTTTTTCAGCCGTTTTCTACCAAAATTATTGGAGTACGATACGTAACAATGTTTGTCAAGCTGTACTTGATTTTTTAAATGAGGAGATTTTTGATAAAACCATAAATACTACTCATATAGCACTTATCCCTAAAATTAAAAATCCCTCACGAATTATGGAGTTCCGCCCCATAAGCTTGTGTAATGTTATTTATAAGCTAACTGCAAAAGTGTTGGCTAATAGGCTGAAGACGGTGTTGGGGGAGGTTATTTCCCCAAACCAAAGTGCATTCATCCCCGGGAGACTTATCACGGACGATGTTCTTATTGCTTTTGAAGCCCTTCATACTATGGATACCCAATTGGTAGGAAGGGAGGGTTATATATATGGCTTTGAAGTTGGATATGAGTAAGGCCGGTGATCGGGTTGAATAGGATTTTCTAGAATTTGTCATGAAAAGGATGGGGTTTGCTAACCGGTGGATTAATCTAGTAATGATTTGTGTTCGTACAGTGAGATATTCGATCCTTATTAATGGGCAAGCATATGGGGAAGTTATACCCACCCGAGGTTTACGGCAAGGTGATCAATTATCACCTTACCTTTTTTATACTGTGTGCGGAAGGGCTCAGTTTTGCTTTGCAATGGCAGGAGAATGAAGGGGGCTTTACGGGTTTGCCTATTACTCATGGGGGTATAAGATTAAATCACCTTTTCTTTGCAGATGATAGCCTATTGTTTTGCAAAGTGAAAGATTCGGAGTTGAGATGTCTTTTACAAGTCCTTGAGGATTATGAGAAAGTTTTAGGGCAAAAATTAAATAAAGAGAAGACCTCTATTTACTTTAGTAGAAACACTCCAACCGACACTCGTAGGTCCATATCACGAGCTGTTGGAGTGCCGACGACTCAACGCTATGAATCCTCTTTGGGCTTGCTAGCGCTGGTTGGGAGATCGTGACTACGTTCCTTTGAAGGAATTAAGGGGCGAGTTTGGGATAAAATGCATGGGTAGAAGGAGAAGTTTCTTTCACAATAGGGGAATGAGGTGCTACTCAAAGCGGTAATACAGGCAATTCCCACATATACCATGAGTGTATTCCAATTACCGAAGATGTTGTGCAAATAGATTAATTCTATGATGTCAAAATTCTGGTAGGGGGATAAGGAGAATGGCAGCAAAATAGCTTGGATGAGTTGGGAGAAATTGGGGAGGTCAAAGGAGTCGGGGGGGCTGGGTTATAGAGATTTGGAATGCTTCAATTTGGCTTTGCTCGCAAAACAAGGGTGGAGGTTGATCCAACATTCAGAGTCTTTAGTGGCAAAAATTTTTAAGGAAAAGTTTTTTCCCAATAGCACTTTTCTTGATGCTCCGATGGGGAAAAAACCTTCATATGCATGGCGTAGCATTTGGAATGCAAAGCCCTTACTTCGGGAAGGCATATTGTGGAGGGTGGGTGATGGGCACTCTATTTCTATTTGGAGTGACCGGTGGTTGCCGATTCCATCTACATATGCGGTACAATCACCTATCCGGCTCCTTGAGGGGAATGCAAAGGTGAATGAGTTAGTTGACAATAATACCCGGCAGTGGAATATCCCTTTGGTGGAAGCTATTTTTTGCAAGGAGGAGGCTAGCATCATCTGCGGTATGCCAATCTGTCCTAGTACTCAGAAAGATCAACTGATTTGGGACCCTGCTAAGAACGAGAAATATACAGTTTAGAGTGCCTACTTTGTTGCCTTGGAGGTTGGTGCTTGGTATTTGGGAGGATGCTCAAAGGGTAGGCCATGCAGTATTGTATGGAAAAGGCTTTGGCGCCTTGGAGGTCCAAGGGTTGTGAGGACGTTCATGTGGCAGGCTTGTAGCAACGTGCTGCCAACGAACGCGAACTTGCACAAACAGAAAATTTTGGCGGACCCTTTATGTTCGATTTGTAATCGAGATCCCGAGAATATGGAGCATGCATTGTGGACTTGCCTGGTAGCGCAAGACGTATGGCATAGAAGTATACGAAAGCTTCAAAAGAGTAGTACGGCCGAGTTGAGCTTTCTGGACATGGTTGAGGGGCTATTGGAACGTCTAGATGCGGCGGAACTTGATATGTTTGCCTGCACTGCAAGACAGATATGGCTACGAAGCAATAAGTGGGTATTTGAAGGGGAGTTTTCTACCCCAGCCCAGCTGTTACAATGGGCTTCAGACCAGGTAGAGACAGCCAAGGCCGCTGTTCAAAGAAAGCACCCCGAAGGACAGCCGACTTGCCCAAGAACACTGGTTTGCTGGAGACCGCCGCCACTGAATCTTTTGAAATGTAATTGGGATGCAGCCATCGACTTGGTGGGGAAGAGAATGGGGATAGATCTTGTGATTCGGGACCATGGTGGAGACGTGATTGCAGCAAAGTGTTCAACTAAGCAGCATATTACCGATCCCATGATAGCTGAAGCTGTTGCGGTAAGGACAGCAGCTCACTTTGTTCGGCAACTTGGCTTAGAACAGGTTATTCTTGAAGGGGATTCACTCGGGGTAATACAGAGCTTGCAAGGGGAGGAGAAAAACTGGGCCTTGGTCGGACATATGCTAGATGATGTAAGGATCTCCCTCAGCAATTGTCAATCCTAGCAAGTACTCCATGTCCGAAGAGAAGCGAACTCAATAGCGGATAGGCTAGCAAAGGCGGCACTGCAGTTGAACGAGGAGCATCAATGGTGGATGTCCATCTCTTTATGCATAAGGGATATTGTAATGGCCGATAAATGTTTTGATAGTTGAATATTATTTTTGAGTTCCACTACAAAAAAAAAAAAAAAAAAAAAAAAAAAAAAAAAAACCCCTTAAGACCCATAAAACATATTAAAATATTTATTCCCATGTGAGTTGTTTTATCTCTTTCATAAAAGAAATAGATAAAAAAATCATGGAAGGAATATTGGAACACAAATAATAATAATAATAATAATAATGAAAAATAAAGTCAATTAAATTTACGAAAGAAAAATAAGAAATTTAAATGAAAAATAATATATAAATTAGAACATAAAATAAGGAAAAAAAATGAAAAATAAAACAACATGAAATAAATATTTCTTTCTCTATATTTTTCCTAGATCCAATGAAATTCAGAGGTATAGGAAAAAAAGTATTATCAAATAAAGTTTTCGTCTTTTTTATTTTTTTTTTATTTTTCATTTCCACTATCCTTCACATATATAACATAAAATGAACTACTTTTAGGACCAAAAAAAAAAAAAATCAATGAACATCAACATAATCTAAAAATTCATACCTCATACCTCACACCTCTTTTTTACTATAATTTCCTTCAATTCAACGTAAAATTTACAAAAGAAAAACAATCAATTTGAATAAAAAAATATATATAAGTTAAAACAAAATATAAGGAAAAAAAAAAAATCAAAGAATGAAATAACATAACAACATATATAACGTAAAATGAACTACTTTTAGGACACACATAAAAAAAAAAAAAAAAAAAAACTCAATAAACATCAACGTAATAAAAAAAAAGTCATACCTTATACCAAAAATAATGATAGGAAACTCTCTCTCACTATCATTTCCTTGAATTCAATGTAAAATTTACCAAAGAAAAATAATCAATTTAAATAAAAAATAATATATAATTTAGTAGAAAATTTAAGGGAAAAATAAAAATGGAAGAACATAACCACATGAAATAAAGATAAAAAACTAAAAATTAAATTTTTAACATAATTGAAAGTATTGTCTTTTTCTGCAGTATACGTTTCCCGATTCCAATGAAACCTTGAAATCCAATGTCATTCATTAATTAAGCATGTAAATAGAAAAATGAATTTCTCAATGAATAACAATGTAAACTAAAAAAATCTCAACTAAAAATAAAATAGAGAACTATCTCTCACTATCATTTTTTGAATTCAATGTAAAATTTATATACAAAAAAACAAAAAAAACAAAAAAGTAATCAATTTGAATAAAAATAAAGTATAAATTAGAATATATATATATATAAGGAACAAAAACGAAAATGGAAGAACATAACTACAGGATAAAGATTAAAAAAAAAAAGTAAAAAATGTGAAAAGAATTATTCTAGCAAAATAATAATAAATAAATAAAAATAAAAACAAAAACAAAAAACAAAAGAAAAAATAAAAAAAATAAAAAAAATAAAAAAAGAAAGAAAGAAAAGAACTGAAGCATATTGTTTCATTCAGAAACAACAATTGAAAACTCTCTCTTTTTTTTCTTTTATCCTAAATTGAGTGTAAAATTTACAAAATAACGTTGAGATATAAACAAAAAGCAAGAGAAGAAAAAAGAAAAATAAAGAGAGAGAGAAAGAGAGAATTTTGAAACTTTTTTTTTTTTTTTTTTTTGAGAAAAACATAACATTTTATTCAATAATATCACAAGCATAACACTCTTACATAACAGGGCAAAGCTCTGAAGCAACCATAGCATTAAGCTACAAGATTTCCAGGTTTAGTGTAAGATTCGAGACCAATCCGCTAACCCATGATTAAAATCAGATTTAGTACTAAATCTGTGATAGACAAACTCAACCAAATGCATGGATAACAATTATTCCTCGACCTTGAGAGAGGAAAGACTCTCATGCCGAAACTCTTCCTCCAGGACCTGAAGGCCAGGATAATGATTATATCCACAATCCAAAGGTCTGGACCAAAACTAATTAACCCGAAGGTGAGCCTTATTACAAGCCTAACAAAACAAGAAAATTAAACAATACAGGGAAAAAAAACACACCGAAACACAAATATATCTTAAAGAAGCAACAAAACAGAAAAATAAAACAAGAAAAGAAACAGCACATTCTGATTATGCACATGTCGAGAACCGAAAACTAAAGGGGCGTTGGAAGCTTATTGCGGCGGGGACTCGTCGAAAGGCCCCAACAGTGGACGGTGGGCGGCAAACAAACCAGCAAAGCAGGACCTGAAAACAACTACAAACAAGAAAAAAAAAAAAAGGGAAAAAAAAAAAACAAGGAACCACCAAAACAGGAAAAAAAGAAAGAAAAGGAAAAAGGAGCACAAAGTGGGAAGACGGTAGCCGGAAGGGAGCCGAACCTGTGCAGGCTGGAAACTGTTGTGTAAGGGGCGTGGGAGCTCTACGCGGTGGGGACGCATGAAAGAAAACCCTAATAGCGGGTAGCGAAGCGATAACACAGATTGGCGGCGACCACAGACAAAATTCGAACCTATAAAGAGCCAAAACAAGGCCAAGGAACCCGCTGCACAAAATGAAGGCGGGGGAAGAAAAGGGGCAGGGAAGGAGCAAAAATGGAGAAAAACAGAGGAGGAAAGGAGCGGCAAGGAAGGGGAACAGAGGAGGCGCCAGGGCTAGGGCATCAGGTAAATAACTAGTACCGGAGCGAGGAGGACGAGGGGAGGAGGGAGGCAGCCAAACAGCCAACCCTCCTCCCCTATGTGGCTAAAGGGTTTCGCTTTTCTCTCTGATGGTTAGAGAGAAAAGAGACGGCTAGGGTTTTTCTCACATATAATTTTGGAACCTTTTGTTTTCTTCACTAAGACATTAATTAAATGCATCATAAATAAAACCCCCAGGTTTTAATTGTAGGATATAGAGAAAGCAAGAGAAGACATAAAGACAAATAGAGACAAAAAGACAAAATTTGGGAACCTTTTGTTTTATTCATTAATACAATTAATTATAAATAAAACCTTTACGTTTTAATTATAAAATTTACAAAAGAGAAGTAATCAATTTGAATAAAAATAATATATAAATTTGAAAAAAATATAAGGGACACAAACGAATAGAGAAAGTAAGAGAAGATAAAAAGAAAAATAGAGAGAGAAAGAAAAAGAAAAAGAAAAAACTCAATGAATATCAACATAATCTAAAAATTCATACCACATACCTAATACCTCTTTTTCATTATCATTTCCTTCAATTCAAATTAAAATTTACAAAAGAAAAATAATCAATTTGAATAAAAATATATATAAATTAGAACAAAATATAAGGAAAAGAAATCGAAGAATGAAATAACATAACAACACACACACACACACACACATATATATATATATATATCGTAAAATGAACTACTTTTAGGACACATAGGAAAAAAAAAAAAAAAAAACTACTCAATAAACATCAACGTAATAAAAAAAAAAGTCATACCTCGTACCGAAAATAATGATAGAAAACTCTCTCTTACTATCATTTTCCCTAAATTCAATGTAAAATTTACCAAAGAAAAATGATCAATTTGAATGAAAAATAATATATAATTTAGTAGAAAATTTAAGGAAAAAACAAAAATGGAATAACATAACCACATTAAATAAAGATAAAAAACTAAAAATAGAATTTTTAATATAATTGAAAGTATTGTCTTTTTCTACAGTATACATTTTCCTGATTCCAATGAAACCTTGAAAACCAATGTCATCCATTAATTAAACATGTAAACAGAAAAATGAATTACTCAATGAACAACAACGCAAACTAAAAAATCCTCAACTAAAAAACGAAAAAAAACAAAAATACTAATATAATTGAAAAGAACTATTCTAACAAAAACAAAAAAATCAAAATAAAAAACAAAAACAAAAACAAAAACAAAAGAAAGAAAAGAACTTAAGTATATTTTTTCATTTAGAAACAACAATTGGAAACTCTCTCTCTCTCTCGTGTTTTTTTTTTTTTTTCCTGAATTGAGTGTAAAATTGACAAAATAACGTTGAGATATAAATAGAAAGTAAGAGAAGGAAAAAGAAAAATAAAGAGAGAGAGAGAGAGAGAGAAAGAGATAATTGTGAAACCTTTTGTTTTCTTCACTAAGACATTAATTAAATGTATCCTAAATAAAATCCTTAGGTTTTAATTGTAGGATATAAATAGAAAGCAAGAAAAGACAAAAAGACAAAATTTGGGAACCTTTGTTTTCTTCATTAAGACAATTAAATATATTACAAATAAAACCCTTACGTTTTAATATAAAATTTACAAAAGAGAAATAATCAATTTGAATAAAAATAATATATAAATTTGAAAAAAAATAAGGGACACAAACGAAAACAGAAAGCAAGAGAAGATAAAAAGAAAAATAGAGAGAGAAAGAGAAAATTTGGGAACACTTTGTTTTCTTTATTAAGACAATTAAAGATATTACAAATAAAATTCCTACGTTTTAATTGTCTCACAATATTGATATATAAAGAGAGAGAATATATTTTTTCATTCAGAAACAATAATTGGAAACTCTCTCTCTCTCTCTCTTTTTCCTAAATTGAGTGTAAAATTGACAAAATAACATTGAGATATAAATAAAAAGCAAGAGACGAAAAAAGAAAAATAAAGAGAGAGAGAGAGAGAGAGAGAAAGAGAGAATTTTGGAACCTTTTATTTTCTTCACTAAGACATCAATTAAATGCATCCTAAATAAAACCCCTAAGTTTTTTTTTTTTTTTTTGAAGAAAAATCATTCTTATCTCATTAATAGAGAAATCAAGAGCATTAAAACTCTCACAATCACAGAACATAACGTTCTAAAAAATCCTAGCCGAAGCTAAAAGATCAAAGTCGTAACTAAAAAATTACACATCAAAGACGCCAAACATCCGCTAACCTATAACTAATTTTCAGTTGGAATAACAAATTTGCGCTAGGCAGACACAAACTAATGCATATGTAGCTCTTATTCCTCGACCTTGGGATCAAAAGGACCCCATGCCGACACACATCCTCCTGAACCCGAAAGCCAGGATATCGTTCACATCCACAACCCCAGGGGTCTGGACCAAAATAACAAGCGAGGAGATCAAGAAAGAGGACAAGGCCTTATTACAAGCAGTAAGAAAAATAAGAAAAATACAGGAAAAATCAAAGCAATACAACTAAAAATTTAAAAATAGAAGTACACTAGGTGGATGACAGCAGCCGGAAGAAAAGCCGATTGCTTGCTTGCCGGAAACCAATGCGTAGATGGTGTTGGAAGCACATCGCGGTGGGGACGCGTGAAAAGACCCAGCAAAAGACGGTAAACGGCAAAGCTGGTGCGAAGGAGATCAGCGGCGCACTCAAAGAAATTGGGGGGAAGTTTGAGTGAATCCCCCATGAGCGGCACCCACAAAGTGTGCCCAAACAAAACCTAGCAAGAAAAAATAAACAAGCAAACAAAGAACAACAACAGGGAAAAGAAAGCGAAATCCAAAAACAAACACAAAAAAGAAAAGAGACACAGATCGGGGAAGAGAGGGGGGGAAGGAAATGGGGAAGGGAGGGGGGAACAGACAAGGAAAGAGAGGGGGAAAGAGAGGAGGGGGGGGGAGGGTTCCCCCTCCCCCTCAGCTATGCGGCACTTCCTTAAGCTCTGCTAGGGTTTTGGTAATGGCAATGTATTCCTAAAAACCCTTAGGTTTTAATTGTAGGATATAAACAGAAAGCTAGAGAATACATAAAGACAAATAGAGACAAAAAGACAAAACTTGGGAACCTTTATTTTCTTCATTAAGACAATTAAATATATTACAAATAAATTTTTTACATTTTAATTGTCTCACAATATTGATATATAAAGAGAGAGAGAGAGAGAATTTCGGAACCTTTTGTTTTCTTCATTAAAATAATTAAATGCATTACAAATAAAACTCCTAGGTTTTAAATGCCCAAAACTTGTTCATTCCTTAAAACACCACGTGTCGCAATTATAGGCACTCTCTAAAACATGGGTTCAGGACACGTGTCGTAATTCTAAGCACTTTCTACGTGAAAACTCGGCTTATTATATATATACACACACAAATAAAACCCCTACGTTTTAATATAAAATTTATAAAAGAGAAATAATCAATTTGAATAAAAATAATATATAAATTTGAAAAAATATAAGGGACACAAACGAAAACAGAAAGTAAGAGAAGATAAAAAGAAAAATAGAGAGAGAAAAAGAAAAGTTTGGAACCTTTTGTTTTCTTCATTAAAACAATTAAATAAATTACAAATAAAATTCATACGTTTTAATTGTCTCACAATATTGATATATAAAGAGAGAGAGAATTTCGGAGTATTTTGTTTTCTTCATTAAAATAATTAAATGCATTACAAATAATACCCTTAGATTTTAAATGCCCAAAACTTGTTCATTCTTTAAAACGCCACGTGTCGCAATTATAGGCACTCTCTAAAACATGGGTTCAGGACATGTGTCGTAATTCTAAGCACTCTCTACGTCAAAACTCGGCTTATTATATATATATATATATATATATATATATATATAAAACCCCTACGTTTTAATATAAAATTTACAAAAGAGAAATAATCAATTTGAATAAAAATAATACATAAATTTGAAAAAAAATATAAGGGACACAAACGAAAACAAAAAGTACATAAGAGAAGATAAAAAGAAAAATAGAGAGAGAGAGAAAATTTGGAAACCTTTTGTTTTCTTCATTAAGACAATTAAATATATTACAAATAAAATTCATACATTTTAGTTGTCTTACAATATTGATATATAAAGAGAGAGAATTTTGGAACCTTTTGTTTTCTTCATTAAAATAATTAAATGCATTACAAATAAAATCCCTAGGTTTTAAATGCCTAAAACTTGTTCATTCTTTAAAACGCCACGTATCGCAATTATAGGCACTCTCTAAAACATGGGTTCAGGGCACGTATCGTAATTCTAAGAACTCTCTACGTCAAAACTCGACTTATATATATGAAGAGGGACACATATCATTTTTATAGATTAGGTTGAAGAAAATTCCTCCAATCCAGTTTAGAGAAAAACTTTATCCATGATTTATTTAAGGAAAAATTACAGTTTACCCCCCCAAAGTTGTCAGCGATTTGCAATTCGACCTTCAAAGTTTCAATTTTTGCAATCTACCCCCCTAAAGTTTCAATTTTTTTCAATTTAGCCATTCTGTCAGTCAAAGCGGCTTTGACTGACGGAACAGTGATCACGTGCGACGCACGCGATCACTGTTGGCATTTTGGGGACCAAAATGCCCCCCATCCCCTGTTCTCTCTCTCTCCCTCTCTCTCTCTCTCTCTCTCTCTCTCTCCGTTTGATCATTTCTTTTTTGTTCAATATCAATCTGAAACCTTTCGAGCTAGATTTCATCCGATTCCGATCTGAAACTGCACGCTGGGACGGCATCTGAATCTTCTCCAATCTCAGGACTGACGAGCAATTTTTCTTTTTTATTTTCTTTTATTTTCTTTATATATATATATATATCTCCAGAGATTCTTATCTCATTCCATTCCAGTGGCTCAACCAATAACCAATGGCGAAAACTAAAACATCCATGGTTTCCCGGTAGAACCCCATTTCGCCCAAGTTGTTGCGAAACCGGAAAAAAGAAGCAGTTTTTCACACAGCTTGCTAATTGTGCAGGTCCCACTTGTATATCCTATTTGGCCGAAGAAGCATCGGACAGGTTGGAGAGGTTGGAGTTCTTACCTTCTTGGGACTCCATGGACCAAGATCTGCTTTCATTATATGGGCAATACCGATCTACTTTAGTATATATATATATATATATATATATATATTCTTTTTTATTCTCATATGATATTCATGATTCTGAAGTTTAAAAAACTCAATAATTTTTTTTTTTTTTAAAAAAAAAAACTCAATCAATTTACAAATTTTATATACTATCGATCTGTTCCTTATTTTCCCTACCGATCTGTTTCTTTTTTCCCTACCGATCCATTGGCTCAACCAAAATAAAATTTTCGTTTTCCAATGAATTCAAAGCCAGAAAAAAAAAAAAAAAAAAAACTTTCACAACCAAAGCTCTCGAAATTCTCTTTTCTCTCAGTTTCTCTACATCCAAACGATGATTAAATCTCAACCTCTCTCTTCGGAATCGGCCGGCCAGCATTAAGATCAAAGGTGATCTCCGACATGCTCGTCGTCGTTCTCGGCAAACACAAGAGTGAGAGTCTGTGGGATGGGGGGCATTTTGGGTAGAAAAGTGTTAGAAGTGATGGAGGCATTTTCGGTAGAAAAGGTCAGAAGTGATCACGTGCGTCGCACATGATCACTGTTCCGTCAGTCAAAGTGGCTCTAACTGACGGAATGGCTGAATTGAAAAAAATTGAAACTTTAGCGGGATGGATTGCAAAAATTGAAACTTTGGAGGTCGAATTGCAAATCTTGACAATTTTGGGGGAGTAAACTGTAATTTTCTCTTTATTTAATGAGTTATTGAGAAATGACTTTCTTTCTTTCTTCCTTTCTTTCTTTCACCTAACGGCTCTAGAAATTCAAATATAAAAAGTGCAAGTGTGGTTGTAAAGTAGAAGGCTTTTTTTTTGTCGTCTTCTCTTTAGCCTCATGATGAAGCTAACATTCTCCAACCGTGGGTCCATTTTCCTTTTTCCTTTTAGATTCATTCTTGTCGATAACTTAAGTTGTTCAACATAAAAGTTAAAAATCAATACAGAAAATTAGGCGAAAACTAGATCAAATTATTAATTAAACCCCAAATGAATACTACAAAATTTCCAAGGAGGAGAATAATAACCAGCCTGCACCAGCAATTCTAACAACATTCACACTCTATAAGAACAAAAATATATATTAGCGAACAAAAAACAAGCAATGAAAAAGAGCATCTTCAACACTTTATTTACACTTACAGAGTTTCAACAGAAAGGCATCCTTAAAAAAGAAAAACCCAAGAACAAATTAAGGGGGGAGAGGAATGAAAGAGTTAGTGTTGGTTATCTCACAGTTGAAGCAACTGTATGAGCCCAGAACCTGAGTTGATCTTTCATATCCATTTCATTACCTGGAGCTGGAATTTTCCAGTTTTTTAGACGACCCAAAACCTCCCAAGCCTCAGACAAATAAGGCCTTGAAACCAAAGTCTCATTAATTTCTCCCTCTTCCTCGCCATCTCCACTGCCTTTCCTTCCCAGTCTTTGCAGGCCGGGGATGATTGAAACCAATCTGGAATCCTTCTCTTCCTCGGAAAACACAAAACCCAGATCCATAAACCCCTTAAGCTCCTCAAACTCGAGGTCTGACAAGCTCTTAGCGCTTGCAAGTTTTCTCCTTTTTCTTTCACTCTGTCTCTTCTTAACCCTCTCTTCCTCTTTAGAGAATTCTAAGACTTGTTTGTCAGAAAGAATTGTTTGCAACTTTGGAGGTGTGGACATAAGTGAGACGGAAGAGATAGAGAGGGAACCATAGGAAAAGCTTCTTCTTGAGCTCGACAATTGATCACTTAGTGACCTCACATGGAGGGTTCGCGGCAACCCTGAATATTTTGCTTCTTCTTCCACTTCCTGATCAGCTGCCTTTGTTGGTGCATCCATCGGGTTGTGAGACAAAAATCTTCTCTCAAACCAATACGAATCCAAGAGCTTTACAACTTCTTCCGCACTCATTTTCTATGGCAACAATATTTTTTGGTAATGTGTAGATAAGAGGACCCCTTCTAACTTATAATTCATTGTATTACCACTATAAAGGATAAAGGGAGTGGTTCAATGGTCCAATTTTTTTTTTAAAGTGATTAAGCATGTATTTAAGCGTGTCTTCAAATTATAAGTAATCCACCTTCGTTCTCATTGATTCTCTGATAGGGCTGAGTCAGGCTATGGCTCAGTCGGACTTGAGAGAGCACATGCGGTTTTCACTGTCTAGTTACCTCCTATGCAGCTCCCAGTGAGTATGTACTATTATGGTCATGTCCAATTAATCGGTAACTGGTAAGGAAAGTCAATTATTTATTTATTTGTTTATTTTTATGGCATATATTTAAAATTGCACCCCACAAAATATATTCTAAAAACTTTCTAAGTAAAACGGCATTATTGCGCGTCAACATCATTCCTATATTTCTTGAATAAATTCGTTGTCTTTAAATATTCTAATGGCACTTTCTTTAATTCAATAAAAATACTGATGGCTAATGCTAATATTTGGGGTCTTATCATCGTTCCTTTCTTGTGCCGTGACCCCCATTCCGCACCATGGGTTGGTTGGTGGTGATATGTCTTGTCCCACAAAAATAAAATAAAATAGATAAAGGTTGATATTTCAAATAAGAATAAGAGATAAGAAGGACTTAAGACTTGCTGATGCTTTAGATTAACCTGTTTTGCTGAGAAGAATTTAAAACAAAGTGATGTGTTTGTGTTGGTCATGTGGCTACTGGATATCATGTAAACTTACATTATTTCTTTCTTAGATAGTTTGAAATGTTTGGAGGTTTATTAGTTCGTTTGACTACATCTATTACAAATTAATGAATGATTTGTTAAAATGATGGATCGAGATGTACAGTAAAATATGAAATTACCTTTCACTTTCTTAAAACTATTATGATATAACATAAAATGAATAAAATAAAGGTAAAACTTTAGAAAATTTCTATCAATTGAGGGGTATCAAACTTTCAATTATTTTCAATTATCTCATTCTATTAGGATTTTTCGTTAAATATTAATGTCAAAATTTTCAAAATAGTGTTGTTTTTTTAGGAAAAACTTCAGAAAACCTTTCTAAACTTCAAAATTCCCAAAATATTGCAAATATGTTTATATATATATATATAAACTTCTGGATCTTTATAATTTTGGTTGTATTTTTTTTATATTAAAAAATGAGTATTTTGGAAAATTTGACAAAATTTAACAAAAAATTCTAGCGAAATTGAATAATTAAAAAATAAAAATAAAAATTAGATACCCTTAATTGAGAGTTTTTTATTTTTATTTTTTTTGACATGTCTGTACAGGAGGGGAGAGGGAGATTTGAACTAACAACCTCCGCTTCATAAGGCGTGATCTTCAGCCCATTGAACTAGTCTTTGAGGATTTAATTGAGAGTTTTTGAATTTTAAATTAAACAAGGGCGGGTCTACTTTTAGGAGTGGGGGATGAATGTCCCCCCAAAAGTTTTAAAATTATTCTCCTTAGAATATATGCGTTTTATAAACTGAAACTGAAACATGGGGTATTTTGCAAGATAAAGGTTACGTATTAATTGCAAAATGCCATATATATATATATATATATATATTCTCGATCATTTGTCAATTGCTGGTTTTCAAACTCAAAAGGCAATTGATTCTTATTCATGAGATACAAGACAAGTCACTACTGGGAATCCCTCCACAGGGAAGAAGTAAGAGGAAGTGGAAGACAAAGTTGTTCCGGCGCCGTCAAGTTGAGGAATTATATTTATCTTTTTGTAAGCTCCACTGGTGAGGTATAACTTTTTATTATTCCATACCTAAACTACCGACCACTTGTGTAGGAAATTGTAGTATTTAAAAAGGGCATTGTAGTAATTAAGGAAAATAAAATGAAAACCAGGAACCCTATTCTTTTCTTTTCTTTGTTGATATATATAGAATTGATTCCTTGGCACGAGGCAGGAGGCAATTGATGAGCATCTTGATCGAAAGGGGGCAAAGTATCCTGCATGTTTTACATAAGAATATATAAGACAGAAAAGCAAAAGCAAGAATGAAAGTATTTATTCACTCCACCTCCACACGTACACATAAATGGAATAAAATGAATATAAAATGGTAATAAACGTTGATCTGGTGATCGATGATCTCGAGGGAGGAAAGCATGAACAATTCCACCAGACGAGGTCTTGTGAATTGGTATTCTACAAGTCCAAGGGGAGCTCCTGCTACAAATTATGTCAATCTCTATCTCTATCTCTATCTCCATCTCTATCTCTATTATTATGTGAATGTATATGTGATTCTGGATTACTACGTACTACTTCGATCTCCTTAATTCTCTATCTCTCTATATATATATAATCTGTTTCTTTTTGTGTACGTACGTGATGAGCAGGATGTCTGGGCAGGCCCGCTTAATTCATGGGGACAATCTCAGGACAGAATCACAACTACTGGGTCCTCTGCCTTAGTACCCGCCCGGTAATCTATTTATTTTTTCAGGAATATTTTCACCAATCCATCAATAACCCAATTTATTTATTATTTTTGTTGTACGTACGTAGCCTTTCAGGACAAGCTCTCTCGGCGGGGCCCAGACAAATGAGCCAGCTGGTTTCCCCTCCAACTCCAGGATTCACAGGGCAACGGAATTCGCAGGAGAACTCCAGATTAATGAAGCGTGATGATCGTCAGAAAAAGTTCAGGAAAGAAATATACAATCCTACCCCGAAGAGGATAACAAGGAGGCTTAGCTTGTACTACAGAGACAATAATGCGAAGAAGAACAACTTGAATCATGAAGCGGCGAAAGGGAAAGAGAATGCAGAGGATGAGGAAGATAATAAGAGGTGTCCCATTTGCTGGGAGGATTTTGAGGAAAGAGAGGAGGTGACGCTAACCCCATGCAATCACATGTTCCATGAGGGCTGCATCATGGCTTGGGTCAACACCAATAGTCACTGCCCACTGTGTCGCTATGCTTTTAGCGACCAAATGAAAGAAACTACCTCAAGCCTAAACAACAACAACAACAACAACACTATTTCATATGCGGCAACCACTGGAATTACTGCAGCAGACCTAATTTATATAATAACTGCAATGGACGATGCTCTTCAATGGGGCTAATTAACATGTGTACGTTTGATCTCAAGTACTATCTATGGCAGGTATGGAATGGAATAATATTCCAATGAATATGATCGATGAATTATACAATGGAATGAAAACACACGATTACAAGGATCAATTTAAGTGCTTCATTTTATATGACTAATTCCAGGTACCCATGCCTTCCAAATTAAATTATGATTGAAATTTGCATAAAAATAAAGGATCGATCATCCAAGTTGTCAAGCCCCACACACCCTTTTGCTTCCCAAAGTGACTTTTCTTCTCCCAAAATCTCCACCGTTTGTCTTGATCATTTTAATCATACTCGTCCCTTCCACCTTATTGTATTAGAGAATTCACAATGGAAAAGCAAAATGTTGTTTTTATCTAAAATGGCTCTTCAAATTTGTAAAAAATTCCCTACATTGGATTAGCAAAAATAAAAAGGTAAAATGGATATTTGATTAGAAGAGGAAAAAATAAAAAATAAAAGAATAAAAAAAGTTAAATGTAGCTGCATTTTTCAAGTAAGCTATTAATAATATTATATTATTGTTATTTACTTTCTTTGGTATTCTAAGTCTATTAGGTTAATCTTTTCTTATTCTACTAGGTCTGTATTATTAGCCTATATATAGGCCCCTTCTGTACATTATACAGTGTGATTCAATATATAACCTTATTTTCAACATGGTATCAGAGCACAGGTTTTGAATCACTTCAAATTTTTTCCGCATCTAAATTTTTTTTTTTAGCGCCGCCAGTGTTATCTGGCGAATCCTTCCCTCTGTCCCTCACGATTCTCTATCTTCTCCTTGAAGTTTTCAGCGGATCACTATACCGCTTAAAAGCCCGGAAGACAACCGTCATAGAGTCGCCGCACACATCCCATCGGAGTTCTCACACGCCGCCCAAAGTTTCAGCAATTCCGCCACTGCCGTTCCACCACCGGCCGCCACGATGGTCCGATTGCTTCTCTTAGCCCACCAATCGATAGATCTACTCCTGGTGACTCTAGAACTACAACCAGAATCCAATTCCAGCCAACCACGCACCCTCACGCGCCACTCATAGTTCTGCGCGTGAGATTCACGCGCCATTCGCCGCCTCATCCAGTCGCACGTGCTCCACATGCGCCTGTCACTCCCACTTGCCACGTCAGCCCTAAGTGCCAAGTCAACCCTAAGTGCCACAACAGCCAAAGTGCCACGTCTGCCCTAAGTGCCACATCAGCCAAAGTGCCACGTCAGCAGTGCCATGCAAGCAGTACCAAGTCAGTCCTTGCCACATCAGCATTGACTATTGACTTTTGCCATGGTTGACTGTTGACTTTTTTGTTGACCTTCAGAGTTGACCAGATGCTTTCTTACCTATTGTTTTCGTCCTGATTTCATATTTGTGGTCTGTTTTTGCTTTTGAGCCTTCTAGATGGCACAAAACGAGATTCTTAATCATGTTCAAACTGTATTGGATGGCACAAACTATATGGTGTGGTCCTAATCTATGCGTAGGTTTCTTAAAGGCCACAAGCTTTGGCTTTATGTGACTGGGGAGGTCAAAAAGCCAATTAAAGGGGCTTCTGAGTCAAATGAGGCTTTCACTACTCGTCTTATTGACTGGGATAACAAGCATCATCAAATTCTTACATGGTTTCGTAATACCACTATCCCATCTATTTCAGCGCTTTTTGGAAGCTTTGATGAAGCAAAGGGTGCTTAGGATATGCTTGCTTCTTGTTATTCTTCTGTAGATGGTGCTCACAAGTATCAGCTTTTGTTTGAGCTTTTCCATCTGAGGGAGGAATCTTATTAGAATATAAATGATTTTCTTGCTCGCATGCAATTTTTGTGGAACCAAATTGATGTTTCTGATCCTACTTGAAAGGATCCCACTAATGCTGAGATGTATGTTACCCGTAGAGATCAACATGGCCTTCACCAATTTTTGATGGCCTTGTGTGATGATTTTGAGCCTGTTCATGTGCAACTATTACATCGTTCTCCTCTTCCCACTTTGGACACTGCCATCTTCGAACTTGTCTGTGTGGAGACTAGATCGCAGACTATGTGCTCTCAGCCTAGTCATACAATGTTGGCTGCACCATCCTCTGGCTCTTCGTTATTCCAGCGAGAGCATTATGACAGGTCAAGTACTCCTCGATTCCCTCCTAAATATCGCGATAACAACTACTGTCGCTATTGTTGACGTCGAGGGCACACGATTGACAAGTGTTGGCGTAAGGAAAGATCTAATGCACCCACAACAGTAGTTGCTCATACTATGAGTGGTTTATCTCCAACTGCTTCATCTCCAGCTGCTCCCTCTTCAGTTGCTCCCTCTGGCCACGCATCAGGATCCAGTGTCACCCTATCTGCAGCTGACTTCGAGACAATAGTCAACCAGGTCGTCCTATCTTGTTATGGTAATGCATCTTTCTCTGTCCTCTTAGTTTTGCCAAGTACCTCTTCTCCTTGGCTCTTTGACTCTGCTTGTTACAATCACATGACACCTCACCCTACTTTCTCTACCACATCTGTACCATCACCTCATTCCTCATTGATTCGCACACCTGATGGCTCCATTATGACTGTTAAAAATATAGGCACTATCAATACACATTCCCTTTCTATTCCTGAAGTTTTTCATGTTCCTGAATTGTCCTTCAATCTTCTTTCTGTTGGCCAATTGTGTGAACTTGGATATGGAATTGTTTTTACTTTTCTGGTGTCATGTACAGGATCCTTGAACGAGTCAGACCATTGGGACCGGGCATAGAATTTGGCGCATATTCAAACTCTCATCCTTACATCTCCCCGCCACAGGCGTCTCTGCTGCTGCCTCTTCGTCATCACCATCTCTTGTACTTTGGCATTCGCGTATTGGTCATGCATTTGCCTCTCGTGTTCAACTTTTAGCTTCACTTCAAAGGGTTTCTTAGGTTCAGTTTCCAATAATTCTTTTGATTGTAGTTCATGTCAACTTGGTAAACAACCGGCTTTGCCATTTAATAATAGTGAGTCTCATGCTACTGCTTCTTTTGATTTAATTCATTTTAATGTTTGGGGACCTTCTCCTATTGCTAGTATGAGTGGTTCACGTTATTTTGTTATTTTTGTTGATGATTTCTCTCGTTACACTTGGGTGTTTTTAATGAAATCTCGTTTTGAATTATTGGACATTTATTGTACTTTTGCCAAAATGGTTGAAACCCAATTTCCAAAACCTATCAAAGCTTTTTGTTCTGATAATGCTTTAGAATATACTCAACATGATTTTCAAGCTATTCTCAAACATTATGGCACTGTTCTTCACTTGCCGTATCCAGGCACCTCACAACAAAATGGTTGAGTTGAACGTAAACTTAGGCACATTTTAGACACTGTCCGTGCTCTTCTCATTTCCACATCTATTCCTACCCCGTTTTAGGGTGAAGCCACTCTTATGGCTGTCTACACGATCAATAGGTTGCCTACCCCTATCCTTGATAATTGCACTCCTCACAAGCGGTTGTTTGGCTCTATCCCTTCATATCACCATCTCTGTGTCTTTGGTTCTACTTGTTTTGTTTTACTCCAACCTCATGGGTGCACCAAACTCGAGCCTCGTTCTCGGTTGTGTTGTTTTCTTGGATATGGAGTAGAACAAAAGGGCTACCGGTGTTATGATCCTGTATCTCATCATCTTCGCATCTCCCGTCATGTAGTTTTTTGGGAGCATCAACTATTCCATGAAGTCGGAAAATTCAGCATGCCATCCGTCCCTTCCTTTACTACCCTTCTTGAGTCTCCTCTTTCTCATACTCCCACCACCAATGTCTTGCCAGAGTCTCTCTCGCTCGAATTGCAGTCATCTAATGCCCTCAACACTACTTTGCTTGCGTCACTAGGTTCTGATGCCCTCGACGCCGCTTCGCCTATGTCCCCAAGTTCTTCGCCTGCCTCCCTAGGTTCTGTTCCATCCGAGGATCCAGTCTGCACTCCACCACTTGACCTTCATCAATCCACCCGAATAAGATCTCTCCTATCTCATTTACAGGATTTTCATTACTTTCATGCCTTAGCTACCTTGCATGAGCCTTACTCCTTTCATAAGGCCTCTACTAACCCTCTTTGGCAGGCTGTGATGAAAGAGGAACTTGATGCTTTACATAAGAACAATACATGGGATCTGGTTGACTTACCTCTTGGAAAATCTGTGGTTGGGTGTAAGTGGGTTTACAAAATCAAGACTTGTTCCGATGGTACTATTGACAGATACAAGGCTCGACTTATGGCCAAAGGTTTTACTTAGGAATATGGTGTGGATTATGAGGAGACTTTTGCTCCAATTGCTCACCTCTCTTTTGTGTGTGCTCTGTTGGCTGTTGCAACCTCTCGACATTGGTCACTTTGTCAAATGGATGTCAACAATGCCTTCCTTAATGGTGATTTAAGTGAAAAAGTCTATATGCAGCCACCTCCTACATTATCTCATCCAACAAACAAGGTTTGTTGTCTTCGTCGAGCTCTATATGGACTTAAGCACCTCGAGCATAGTTTGCTAAGTTTAGCACCACTATCTCTCGCCTTGGCTACTCCATCAATTCTTATGATTCAGCCTTATTTATTTGTCGCACAGACTGGGGTACCATACTTCTTCTACTATATGTTGATGACATGATTATCACTGGAGATGATATCACTGGTATTCAAGAACTTAAATAGTTTCTTAGTCAGCACTTTGAGATGAAAGATGTTGGCCCTCTTAGCTATTTTCTTGGTCTTGAGATCTCATCTTCTTCTGATGGTTATTATTTAACACAGGCCAAGTATATATCTGATCTGCTTTCCCTCTCACAGATAGTAAGATTGTCGACACACCAACTGTAACAATCCTAAGTCCCTTTAGAGTATTTTTTAGTTGACTCGTAGATTTTTTTTTTTAAAAAAAAAGGGTTGGCTTAGGTTAACAATGAGAATGGACAAATTAAAAATATATAATAATAATACATAATAATAATAGTAATAATAATAATAATAATAAGTAAATAAAATAAAAGAGTTAAATATAATAATAGTATATATATATATATTGAAGCCCAGCCCTAGGCGCCGACTACCAAAAGAAAAAAAAAAAAAAAAAAAAAAAAAAAAAAAACCCTAAGCTCCTTGAAAACCTATTTCCTCTGATCTTCTACTCAGCCTATTTAAAGGAGTGAAACAAGCTTGCCGCACACCAAGAGAGAAAGAAAGAAAGAAAAAAAAAAGAAGGAACTTTCCTGCCGCTCACTTTTCCCTCGTCACGTTGCTCTCCCTATGTGTGTTAGGTATGGCCTCACAGAATTGCTTTTCTTCATCTGATATATATATATAATCGTTAATAGCACAATTTTGAGTCAAATTTCAGCATCTTACCTTGGTTGTCGTGTAGCCTTGTAATGGGAAAGAGATTGTCTTCTTGTTTACACCTCACGTGCAGCTACATATATATATATATATCTAGTGATTTGAAGGAATTATAGATATATATACATGAATACTTTAAAGTGTATATATATATATATATATAATGAGTTGAAGGATTTCAAATATACATACACCTGATTGTTCAATATATTTGGTAAAGTTATATATATATATATACATATAACATGCTAACGGACGTGTATATATATATATATGGTATTCAAGTTGTTCACCTATATATATAGATGGGGTAGTGGGCAGTGTAAATATATATACATACATATATATATATATATATATATATATATATATATATATATATATATATATATAGTATGAAAGAACTTAAAGTATATATACATAAAGGAGTACTACTAAATAAAATAAATTCTGAAAATTTTATGAGAAGATATACCTAAATACCTAAGTAAGTTCATTCTCAATTTATTAGCAAGCCAACTCATAATAGTAGTAGAATATTTTGTGGTGACGTGTATGAAGGTAGTAATGTGTCTGTATTTCCTTCAGGAGATTAGTTAGCAGTCAGAGGAAAATTTTACTGCAGTCAAGAGGTAAGTGAATTTATTATCCCTTCCATAAAAATTATCATGTCATGCTATTTATGCAAATTTGTTTTCAATTGCAAATGATTATTTTGTTTATATTATGGAATTTTGCTACATGCATGACAAGTTTGAGAAAAAGAAATATTGTGAAAATAGTGATGTTTCTAAAGAGAATTTTGAGACAATGACCATAAACCCTCCTACATATTGCCCTAGAGAAGTACAAGCAATGAGAAAAGAATGTTATAAAATGAGGGCACATGTAGGGAGGAGTGTATTTTTGGCCCAAGAGAAACAAGAGAAAAGCTCGGTACCGATGCTAAGGATGGAGGCGCAACCGCTGAAGGAGGCTTTGCCAGAAGGTGGTTCCATCATAGTTTTATTTTTTTGCCATGCTGAGTGCACCCAGAGTTAATCGGCTGGCCAGGGGACGGGGCTGCGGCCACAGTATCTCATCCCAGGTCGCAAGGACCGCGCAACCCTAGTATATGGGGGTAACAGTATACATGGGCCCTAGTATGAGATAAAAACTCATAAATTTTATTGATGAAAATATATTTTAATTGCTTTCTGTTTTCTTTAAAAATATACTGGGAACATATGTAGTTATGAGTTCCATTTTTCGAAACGGGACAAGGAGTAAAACTGCTCATGGCTGTGGATTTCACTTACTGGGCCCCCTTTGGGCTCATCCGTTTTTATTTCTTGTTTCAGGTGGTGACCAGGCTGCACTAGGAGGCCGGAATGGGGGCGGGCGTATTTAGGATTTCTTATGATTTCATATTAGTCAAGTTAATAAGTGCGTTGGCACAGTTTTCTTTCAGAAATTGATAGATTTATTTTAATAAGGATATCTATCTCGTTGTGAGACATATTTCTGTTAAACAAGAATATTTCAGTTTGGTTATTATTTTTAGACATGATATTCTAGACTTTCATGCATTCATTGTTATACTAGTATTGTTTAGTTGATAAACCTTATGGATCTTTGCAAGTAAGAAAATCATTAACAAACCTAACCCTAACGGGATGGGGATGTTACACCAACTGAGCTTAATACTCGTCTCACTCCTCATGATGGTGAGTCTCTTCACGATTTTACCTTATATCGGCATTTAGTTGGTAGTCTTGTCTACCTTATTGTCACTCGATCTGATATCTCGTATGCTGTCCATCAGATTAGTCAATTTATGGCTGCTCCTCGCTCCACTCATTTCTCAGCTGTCCTCCACATTCTTCGGTACTTGAAGGGGACATTATTTCATGGGCTTTATTTCTCCTCTCAGTCTCCTCTACAACTGCATGTAGGGGTGGCAAAATGGGTACCTGACACGACCCGATTACGATCGCGGGTACCCGTTACACGATTAGCCAATACCCAGACACGACCCGTTTAGCTAAACGGGTAATCAGGTTTGACACGATTATGACACGAAAATAGCCGGGTAACCCGACACGACCCGTTTTACCCGTTTAAAATAACCGGGTCTAATCGGGTAGATACAACCCGATTACCCTAAACTATAAAATATAAAAAATAAAATAAATAAAATTCAAAATTGTAATAATAATACTAATACAATAATACATCAATATAGTCAATGCAAAAAATTGAGTTCCAAGAGATTAAAGGCTTTAATAAAGGATAAGAAATATATATATATATATATATATATATATATATATATATATATTGGAAATTAGTTACTGTAATTGACAAATTGTACTCCAAAATAAATTACTAAACTCATAATTTCACCTAAACTTAAAAGTTAAAAGTTAAAAGAAGTAAGTTCATTTATTAAAATAGTCCACTTATTATTTAGTCCCACATGTAACAAAAGTGTTAAAAAATTAATTTAAACAATGAAAATCATAGTTTTCTTGTTGGCTTTCTCTTTTGTTGGTAATTATGTATTAACTTATTTCTTGAAGCAGGCTTCCTTGTCCCCAAAGGCTGAAAATGGTAAAGTAAGTCTTAAAGTCTGTACTTAAAAAAAAAAAAAAAAAAAAAAAAAAAAAAAAAAAAATTCCAGGTCTGGCGGGTCGACCTGCCAGACACGAAATTTCCGGGTCTTAATCGGGTAGACCCGATTACGACCCGAACCCGATTAACCCAAACCCAATACCTGTTTTTTCGTGTCGTGTTCGTGTCGGATTCGCGGGTCGTGTCAAAATTGTCGGCCCTAGCTGCATGCTTATATTGATGCTTATTGGGCGGGTGATCCGACAGATCGTCGCTCTATCACTGGTTACTGTTTCCTACTTGACACCTCGCTTATCTCTTGGCGAAGTAAGAAACAGATTGTTGTTGCTCGATTTAGTACTGAGGCAGATTATCATGCTCTAGTTGACACTACCGCGGAGCTTCTTTGGTTGCGATGGCTATTACAGGATATGAGTGTCTCTCTTTCTTTTGCTACTCCTATATACTGTGACAACAAGAGTGATATTCAGTTTGCTCATAATGATGTTTTTCATGAACGGACAAAATATATTGAGATTGATTGTCATTTTATTCGTCATCATCTTCTTCAAGGCTCACTACAGCTTCATTCTGCTACGTCCCGTGATCAACTCGCAGACATCTTTACAAAGTCACATCCTCCAGGGCGTTTTCGTGATCTTGTGTCCAACCTCAAGTTGGTCTCTCGCACTCCACCTTGAGCTTGTGGGGGGTTATTAATAATATGATATTATTGTTATTTACTTTCTTTGGTATTTTAAGTCTACTAGGTTTACCTTTCCTTATTCTACTAGATCATTATTATTAGCCTATATATAGGCCCCTTCTGTATATTATACATTGTGATTCAATATACAACCTTATTCTCAACATAAGCCATTTTATTTTGTTATTTTTCTCACCTGTTTTCTCTTTTTCCTAAATCTTTTTCCACTTTTCAAGGGGTGATTGGTTGTTTTTAGTGTTTTTTTTTTCATGGAACTGGTTTTTTGAATTAAAATTAATAAAAAACTAAAAATAAAATATTATTTTAATAGAATAGATAGAAATATAGCTAATCCGATATAGAGACATCTAAAAATCCATTAGCTAATAAACTAGATAAAAGTGAGTTTTGAGAAGCTATTTTACATAAAAATTTGGCTCCTTCATTGTGAATACTCTTAATTGCTCCCAACAACCACGCTAGCTATTGCGGATTACTCTTCTCACGCCCAAATGCCAATGGTAAGATTTAGCCTTTCAATCTCATCCGTTAATTTGTTAATCTCATGATGAGTTGCTATTGCACACATTATACGACCCGGATCCAGCTTTTCACTACCGCATAGATGCTGTTATCGCAAATTGTACCATTTTGGGTTTAGTAAAAATAGGTCTTTGTCCTAAGCGGTGCAATTTTAATAAAATATAACTCTTGCCCTATAAGACTTACGCCGTTACACCAATGGCTGGAAGATCAAAAAGCTAGTTGAGTTTTGCAAGTTGAAGGAGAAATCTCTGAGCAAAAGAGAAGAAAATAAAACACAACGTTCTGGAGATGCATTTGCGCAGATGGCAGTGAGCCTTGTTGCAGCATGCAATTCTTTTTTATTTGTGCTCTCTTAAAATCAATTTCAGTGTTTTCTTGGTCAAGGACGGACATTCTAAACTTTAACACTTTATGTTAAAGAGAAATATGTAAAGACATACATACCGGACCAGAATCCTATCTCGAAGTGAAAAACAGCAATTGGAGCACCCTTAAAACTGTTAATTTGCAATAAGTTTAAGAAAATGTATAAGAAAATGTCTCTTTTTACAATCACTTAGAGGACTCCTGGTGATGGTAATTTATGAACTTTCACATTGTTTTCATCATTGTTCAGAAATCAGTGCTGACTCATTTTTTAAATTTCTTCCCTTTTATGGTTCTCATGTTTTGAGTTTGCGGCAAAATTCATTTAAAAAGTATGTCATGTAATCTCGAACAAGAGCACATAGCATGTTAGGTAATTATTCACCGTGATACTCCTATGATGATGATTGGGGGATGGTTCCTACAAATTTTCTTGTCATTAGCTACAGAGAGGTCTGAGACGCATGAGAAGAAAAAGTAATTTCACAAGCTTTCCATAGTTATATTCTTGTCATAGGAGGAAAGGGGATAAGGATAATGGGGGAGAGGGAGAAAGTGAAATCATAGATTAAATTAATTATCATTTTTTTTTTTCAATTCTTTTTGTGTTTTGCTGCACACCCAATGATTTTCCTTATTTCTAGGAATTTTAAATCTTGATGTCAAATTAAATAGGTGAAACAATTTGGCATCTTATTTTGGAATCATGATTTGGTTATGAAGTATTTGAAATGCCTTTTATAATTCCACAAATTATACCCATTAAGCATGTTCTGTCTCTAGAAATATTACAAAGTTCCACTCAATAATCTTCGCCATATTGAAATGTGATTGGTAATTTGGTTTGTTACTAAGCAAAACTAATCATCTATAATTTGGTCGGGCCACTCTCTTTCTGCCTTTTAAAATTTGAGTCAGAATGATTTTCTTCAATACTTTTTTATCTCTAGAGAGCTGCATTGTCTTTCCTAATTTGCTTAGTTTTCATGATTTTCTTGTTATTTTTTCTTTTTCTATCTGAGCGTTTCTCTTGTATACCTAGATTACGCCTTTTGCTTTTTAATAATATTTTGATTACTTATTAAAAAAAAGAAAAAAAAAAAAAAAAGTGCTGGGATGGAGTCACATTTTTGGATAACAAACTGTTTCTTTAAACAAACTTTGGACTGTTCATTTAGGTGAAATTTTGCTAGATGATGAATAATCATGCTTGTGATAGCTCATAATAACATTTTCCCCTTTCCTTTTGCTTAGTAGGAGGATCTTGTTTGTTAAAAATTAATATACTTTAATTGTTAATATAAATACATGCAAGAGTCACCCATTTTTGAGCATTTGAGAGTAACAGTTATAGAAGATATGATATATTTGATACATGTGCGAGGACTTGCTGAGCATGTTAGGTTAAGCTTGAGCTCAGAAGCACAGCTGCTTTTTGTGGATCTTGAACATGATCCTCCAAAGGTTGGTTCCTGCTGTAGGCTACTAAGGCCCACCTTGGCTCTTATGCATGCATGATTAGGTAGTGAAGAACCATGGAGAGCTTTTCGTATGCTCATTGAATAAATAGAATAAAATCACAATGAATTTGAAAACCATGTACCCATCTTCTATTCATCGACGAATTTCTGCTTAGGTGTGTCTTCCTACTTCCATGTATTCACTGCTTCTTCCAATGTTTACATATTACATTTCCGATAACACCACAAACAGCAAACATGCCAAAAAGAGAAAAGTTCATAATTGTTGAATATTCTGGGAGCAAAGAGCAGCCAATTGATATAAGATCGAGAAAATTGCTATGAACACAAACTGTTTCTAACTACAGCATAAAAGAAAGCAAGTTATATAAGCCAATTAACACTAATGTTGCCAAGCCATGTGAAAAGTGGAAACTGAGCCAAAGCAATAAAGAGCAAGAGATAGTGGTGCCTGCTCGAATCATAACTCCTCACTTCTGCAAAGAGGACTCTCTTCATCGTCTTCACTAAGAAGATACCCATGCATAAGCAGGTCCAAGGCATTAAAGCATAGTACGAGTATCCCCATATTATCTTCCCGAGGACAGCCAAACACATTCCTGTGAAAGTATATCCTGCATAAGCCACAATGTCCAGCAAGGGTGCCTCCCCACTACCCAGTGAAAGCAATGTCACTTTCAGAAGTGCGACTTGCAGAAACCACCCAAGCAATCCCTTGATAAACAACCAGTTCAGAGCTTCTGGGCTAAACCTGGCAATAAATGAAAATGTTTTAGAAAATGTGCAGACCAAGAAGAGAAAAAGGAAATAAAGGAGATGGAGTGCTGAAACATTAAGAAAATGAAATGATTTGATTTCAACATTGTATCAAGAAAAGGAGACAACACCAAAATAATAACTAAATAACAAAAATTGATGTCACAAAACGGAATTCGAAAAGGACCATGAGGAAGTTCACGCAGCTTCTGCAACTGAACAGAAGGATAATTCTAGATTCACTCAATTGTGAGAGGTGGAATCAACCAACACTTCTGACGAGAAAAACTTTTATCAAACCTATCCAAGCTTTATGATTGATTGCAAAGGCAAGATTCTGCCCCAATAACATGCAGGTCTTGAAAGAATAATGACCAACCAGTAAAACAAGGTGGTCTGGCCAGCGGACAAGGCCCAAAGCTGCATCATACCCCATTTGGAAAAGGGTCTGGTAAACATGCGGTACCCCAATTCACAGTTCCAGAACCTCTCTCCCATAGGCCATTCATTAACAGAAAGAAGATAAATCTATACATATTTAGAGAACCTGTGAACCACTTTTCTAGCTCTGGTAAACATGCGGTACCCCAATTCACAGTTCCAGAACCTCTCTCCCATAGGCCATTCATTAACAGAAAGAAGATAAATCTATACATATTTAGAGAACCTGTGAACCACTTTTCTAGCTCTTGTTTAAGAAGAGAGAGAAGAAGGGGGGGGGGACAAAACAGAAAAATTGAACCCCTAAACACAGCTGGGGTGAAGAAAAAAGAAAAATATGCTTATACTTGGTCATAATGGCTACAGTGTTACCATTGCAAACAGGCAACCACCTCTGACCACCTCTAGCACCATACTGCCATCACTAGTACGTCTTCACTGTTGTTTACAAACTTTAACCTTTACAGTATATCACTTAAGCTTTAAAATGCAGTGAAATTCTTATTTGGGGAGGGGGGGAGGAAGAGAGAGAGGGAGAGAGAGATGATATAGCTCCCAGAACTGCCATCAAATAGCCTGAGTAAATAATGCCATATTTACTGTCAATATTAGCACTTTGGAAATACTCAGATTTATTTTGGAAGCAAAGACAATAATCAATTCTATTTAATTTGTGTTGATTCCAATAATCAATCTGAAAAAAAAATCAGCTTCCAAGGAAAGGAACTTTTTCTATGCTGACTACTTCATACAACGGTATGCAGTGAATTAGGATTATGACCACAAGATCATCAAAATGCAATAGTGAAAAATATAGCAATTAGACATAAGCATTGCTCACTTTAATGCTAACAGAATTAGGGAAAATAATCAGTTTCATGTGATCTGAAATAAAAGAGGAAGATGACTACAATTACATAAATATTAGAAACAATATTCACTTACTTTCCCTGAAGACCCAATGAGAAGCCAGCAAGAACAACATAGGTACCAAATGCCATAAATGGAATGTAGAGGTCTGGCGCATTTATGTCATAAATTGGGGGTTTATAAGAGAGCCTGCCACCTACTGGCTCAGTTATCCGTGTCCAATGGCCCTGAAGACAAGGAAAATAAGAGAGAAAGATGTAACTACTATAGAAGGAAAACAAAATGGGTCAACTAGAGGAAAACAGAATGTGAATAGTGCCTACCCTGTGCAGGAATGGAAACAGAACAACCTTCAATTTGTTCCTCACATAGTGGTCATTCACTTGGAAATAATATTGGGGATCTGAGAAGTACCGACTTATCTGTTTCATTTGTGCACAAAATATCAAAGATAAAGAACAAACAGGATCAAGAATGCAATCGAAAAAATGCTTTTGCACAAGATAGCCCAGAAATTTAAGGGACTGACTCTAGGATTTTTATGACTTTTATACAAGGGGCTTGAGATGTCCATCAACAATGAAAGAGTCAAATATATTTTTCACATAATAAATCCAAAATTTCAAAATGAAGTGGAAAAGAGTAAATGGAAACCTAAAATAACACAGCTAGAAGTAAGGAGTAAAGAAGGGGGTGATTGAGTGTATGATCTTAGATGGGACAGAATGGCTGAAACATGTAAGTGGCTAGACTCAATTAATTTAAAGGATCTACTAATCCAATACTAATTTAAATAAGATTAGAGCTTAGTTGAGCAATAGCTGTAGTTGTAAGTAGCCTTTTAGATATGTATATGGTATTCTCAATAATTGGTTAAGAGGAAAGGCAATCACATATTTTGATTTAAAAATATATACATATAATCCCTCCATCCTATAGATAGATAGTGGGTTTCCTTTTTATGTTGTCCCAAAATAGATGAAGGTTTTAAAAATTGAAAGCATTTATCCATTTAACTTCCCAAATCCCCTTAAATTTGAACCCGTGTTTCTTGGCCCATCTAAGGGTATTTTAGAAAGTTCTTTTTCCATTAACATGCATGTTACTTGCAAAGTTTCAACTACTATGGGACTGAATGAGTAACAAAAAAAGAGAATTATCATTTTATGTTAAATTTACGGTGATGTCCCCAACTACCTATGTGTGTATTGAACTGCTAGATAAAACACAATTAACTAATCCAAGATGGAGCATCATGCTACCCTTGAATGAACAGTTTTGAAAATAAACTTCAAATTTTGCTAATTCTGAAGATCCCTAAATCAACTAAGATCCTGTCATATAAAAAAATATAACTTGGAGCACATACATGACAACATCCAAGTTATCATGAATATTATTTTCTTTCAAGCTTAAACAATAATGGTATCTTAGATCATAAACTTATGTGCTACTTACATTGCTTTGCACATATTCAGAGCTCGATCCTAAGATTTTTTCTCCATATGCACCCAATCCACCTCGGATAAGCCCTGAACCAGCTCCATAAAAAGCATTTCCAAATGGATTAGGCTGAGAATTTGTTGGCGGTATTGTCACCCCAGCCTGGCTTCCTACATTGTTGTACATTTCTGTAACTGAACCAAAAAAAAAAAGTTTACTATAGCATCCAAAAGGATAGATCAAGAAGAAGCGCTGTTTGGCCATAAGATTCTTATTTGAGTCATCTAAAGAGGCCATATTGTGAACTTTTAGTCAATTTTGTTAATGCCAATTAATAGTCTGTACAGTGTCAGATAAAAAATCAAGCATGAAGACTAAAAGCTTCTTAACCCAGGTGTTGCAACCAGAGAGCTATTCCATATTTTAATTGTTAAACAAAAATCTATGACAACAAAGACAAAGAGAACAATAAAGCTGGGGTTGATCTGTGTTCATAGATTGTTCAAAAAAACAATCAAAAATAAACCTACAGCATTGATATTTTTCTTTTGAGTATGGCCTCTTTAGATGACTCAAACAAATTATGAAACAAACATTCTCTTGTGAGGTACTTCAAACAAATTTAAGTGCTCTATTCCCCTACACCTACAAGGACAACATTGAACTGGATGTTTGTTCAGAAAAAAAGGGTAAACTCAGAGAAGGGACATCAAATAGCCCAAACCCAAAACCAGGCACTAAGCCAAGCCAGTTTATGGCCAATTTCTTTATTTGGATTCATTAAGTAAATGAGGAGAAAAACGAGATTTTTGCTCTTTTTTGGGCAGGGGGGTTGTGTGGTGAAAGGAGAATCACAACCAAAAACATGGCCGAAAACATAAATAATAGATTTCAAACACTTTAATGGTTTGTAATCCACAATGAACATGAACAATCAATTATATCTGATGGCATGCACCAAATCAAAACCAGGGTATCTAAACCAAATCCTCCCTAATCTGGGACTTCAAAGGTGGCCAACAAATAAAGTTACAAGCCCACAACAGTCAAGTAGACAATCCTATAAAAGGTTTTCTTTTCTTATACAGCTGTATGTCATCCCTGCGGCTGTCGTCCTCTACAAATTTTTCCCCTAAAAATTTTTAAAGGTAACTACTTCTAGTAAATGTTTTTGACCACATCTGGTCCACAAGCATCTGGTAAAATATTGGTGAACCATTTCTTTCTAAGTTTCAATGTATGGCCGTTGCTCCAGTTCAAAAGAAGGATATGGAATGTAGATATCTGATACTATCCCATCTAGGGGATGTAAACGAGCCGAGCTTGGGCGAGCTTGGCTTGTCCGGGCTCGGCTCGTTTACTTTGAGGCCAGGCTCGAGCTCGACACGAGCCTAGAAATGTTGCTCCAGCTCGGCTCGATAGGGTTGGAACCCTGCTCGAGCTCGAGCTGGTCTATTTTGGTCGAGCTCGAGCTCAAGCTCGATTAATTTTGGGATGTATATGTACATGCATTTGGCAAAAATGATTCAATCCTAGAATTTATATTATGTGAAAGACCAACACCCATCTGTTTAATAAGACGAAGATACTTTTTCTGCTCTAATTTCATCAAACACAAACCATGATTCAGTAAAAAACAGAAACCCCAATACCTATCTATCCAAAAATATTTACACATTTTTCTGGGCAACCAAACAAACACATCAAACGGCAAAACCCCAAACCACCCACCACCCAAGAAGAAACGGAGAAAAAAAAAACAAAAAGAAAAGAAAAACCCACAAATCTTATCACCTCCTCCGCCTCCGATCCGCGGCGTACTGCGAGAGTGAAACGACCTCCGAGAGCGGCGTGGACAGCGGGGTTGGCAGCGGCAAGTTCCTGGAAACCGGGCACGAGCCGTTCAGCTTCAGCCAGGCGTCGAGGTGTGTGGTTGCTGCGGTGGTGGAGGTGGTTGCTGTTGGGGGCACTCGGGGAGTGGTAGGAGCGGCAACAGAGATAGGAGGCGAGGAGGATGGTGGAGACTCTGAGAGGAGAGTCGAGAGAATGGACAGATCAGAGATGATAGATTTAGGTTAAATTTGGGTTTTCTAATTTGCAACAGTTGAATTTGGAAAAATAATTAAATTTTAAATATTAACGGTTTGATTAGTTTTACTAAAATGCTTATCCCATGTGGCTGTCTTTAGATATGGTGTGCTTGTTCAATATGATCCATTGATTATATATACGTTTTCAACATTTAATATTACTCTTCAAACTAGATCAAATAAGATAAGTTTACGGTGTCTCTGTTACACCATATACATACTTCGTAGTAAATGCTTGATAGCTGTCATCCATTAATACCATCAAACGGCTATTAGATCATTAAAACATTTTGGACGGCGAGAATCCACTGACAAAGCGCATGCATTACGGAATTAATCCTGGAATCTATTCACCTGAAATTAATCCTCTGTGTGCGTCTGATAGTGAAACCGGTTCCATGCAAGCATAGTAGATGATCTATACTGTTTATTAGGATCTTGACTTTCTTATTCAATTTAGAACATTAGATTAATAAGCTTATTATGTCATGTGGAGCACCATATAATTCTTTCAAATTGGTTTACACTTATATACTATAGATTAAATTCAACGGCCAAGATTAAATTCAATTAAATTGGTCGGCTACGATTAAATTTAATAAAAAATTCAAAATTCAAAATTTAGGAATTAGGAATAAAAATTGTGTTATGTAGTATTATTTAGGGTTAATTTGTTATTTCAATTTCAATAATTACGATTTAAAAAATTGTATTTTTTTCAATCGCGTTTTTTTTCTTTTTTTTTTTTTTCTTATTTTAGATTAAGTATTTTTCAAATCACAACGTAAGACGCTTTATGTCACACACTGATCACTATTATCATAATACATATAATATTATTTAGTTAATATGTTAAAATGTTAATGCTTAACACGGGTCAAGTATATAACGTCAATATTAATATATATTGTATCTTATATGTGAACATTTATATACTTATACAGTTATATGATTGTATCATTATCTAATTTATATGGGTAATGGGTCAATGTTAATTCTTACAACTTATATACTTATATTATATGTTCTCATTATCACGATTCATGATATATGATTTAAATTCAAATTGTTAAGTTTTTACTTACCGTAAATTGTGATTATAATGTATAAATTATAAGAAACATATTAGTTACTTAATTATTAATCATTTAATCTAATAGTAATACTCAAACAGTCAAACTTTAAGTAATAAATTCATAATTATCTAATGGTCATACACTCATACTTAAATTTTATGATCATATTATCTCACAATTAATATTAATATTATCTTAGATCTAAGATCATGTGATACATCATATATGTTTTATAAGAATAAAGTATATAATTATAATGTATTGATTAAATAACGCAATAACTTATACAAATGTACCATATGATTATATAATGATTAATGATTATGTGATATACCATATACTATTCAAATTTCCAAAGTATAAACTATCTAATTATAATATTTGTATTAAATGACACAATAACTTATATGGTTGTACTATATGATTATATCATATGATAAAATGATTAATGATAATATCATATATTTCTTATTATTTACTATATATATATATATATATTATATATGTATACATTAATATATATATATATATATATATATATATATATATACACACACATATGCATAAATAACAAAAAAACAAAGGTATATAATATATTTGTTATTATTGAGTAAATGAGTAATGTTGACTATATATTGTTATTTGTTACTTAATAAAAAATATACGAGCCAAGTCTAATAAGCGAGGCGAGCCTTATACGAGCTTGCTCACGAGCTTAGCCGAGTCAAGTCAAGCTTGCTTTGTTTAATATTCAAGCCAGTATTTGTGTTCATGAAACGCTTCATTTAATATTCGAGTCGAGTACGAGCCGAGCCCGAGCTTGCTCGCTGTAGCACCTCAGATTTTGAAAATCTTATTTTAGAAATATTAATTTGATGCTATGATTATATTAATATTCATATTAGGCAATGATGTTAATTCTTGGGAAATTTATGATATTACCGAGAGTGATAATTAGAGAATGGTAATTGGTAATAATATGATAGTAAAATGGAAGGTAGAATAATCAATGGTAGGTATAATAGTAGATGGAGATTTATAGATGGATACTAGTAGATGGAGATTTATAGATAAGTGCTAGTAGATGGAGATTTATAGATAAGTACTAGTAGATGGAGAATTATAGATAAAGATTAGTGGATGAAGGTTTATAGATGAAGATTGGTAGATGGAGATGGTTTCCTATAAATAGAGTCCTCACCCTTCACAAATTTCACCACTCCACTCCCTTCTCTTCCACATATTCTTCATTCTTCCGTTTTCTACTCGGTCTTTCTTCTTTCTGAAAGTGTTTACACGAAACAGAGAGAGAAAGGGCGAGACAAAGCGTTGCAAGAAAGAAAGAACACGAGAGAGAACGGACTTGAGAAATTAGTTTGAAAGATATACTAGTAGTGTTAGTCAGATTGGAGCAACTAGATCCTTCAGACCACTTTTAGCTTCAGTCTAGAAGTAAGTAAATTCACTACCCCTTCTAAAATTACTTCATGTCATGCTATTTATTCATTCTTGTATCAAACTGTAAATGATTATTTTATTTACCTGTCATGGAGATATGTTGCATGCATAAAGGATTTCTAAAAGAATTATTTAGAAAGTTTCTATTTCTTTAAATGCTTTCTAAGTACACAAGTTTATATTTGGAAAAGTTTCCATTTTTTAGAAAAGAAAGTTGAGAAAATGATGATGAATATAAGAAAGAAGAATGATGATAAACCCTCCTACATGTTGCCCTAAGATTCATCAAAAGAAGTACAAAGAAAAGTACAAGAAATGAGTTAAATGTTTATGAAATGAGGACACATGTATGGAGGAGAGTATTTTTGGCCCCAAGATAAGATGAGATGAGTTCGGTACCGATACTCGGATGGAGGCGAAACCACTGAAGGAGGCTATGCCAGAAGGTGGTATTCCATCAACATGACCGTTGAGTGCACCAAGAAAAGAGTTAATTAACGGTCGGGCATGGCTGAGGCCACAGTTCAGTGCCATGGTCACAAGGACCCGCAACCCTCGTACACAGGGGTAATAGTGTACATGGGCCCTAATATGAGAAAATGATAATATAATTTCAACGATGATATACTATGATGATTTACAATGATGATTTATAGCGATGCATTATGATGATGATTTATAAAGATGATTTATGACGATGATCTAATATTAGATGTAATAGTACGTATATGCTACGGAAGATGCAACCGTACATACATGTATTATTATGGCTGGATGTATATTTAATTATGAAAACAATTTTCAAAAACTGATAACAAGGAGCAAAACTATTTATGGTTGTGGATTTTACTTGCTGGGCCCCTTTGGGCTCATTCAGTTTTATTTCTTGTTTTCAGGTAGAAAGGACGCTGGAATAGAAGGCCGGAATGGGGGCGGGAATAATTATTAACTTTCAAAGTCTTTTCATATCAATTATTGTAATAATATGATATTCCGCAACTAAAGTTTAATGTTTTCTAATCTCGCTTGTAATAAAATCTCTTGAATAATGTTTTATACATTTATCGTATCCTTTAAAATTAAGTACTCTGATAGACCTTATAGATCTTTGCAAGAACTTTTGAAAAAGAAGAAAAGTGGCAAACTCAGCCTTAACGGGCTGGGGATGTTACACTCGCGACACGCTTCGCTCACTTAACAGCCCTAATCCCATCCAAATATTCTAATCATAGGAAGGATGGGAGACTATAGTCTCATTCAAGAAACCATGACCATTCCTCTACCTAATCCCTTACAACCCCACACCCCCTTCCAAAAAAAGTGTAGGCAAATAAATGCACTTGGCGATAATTTCTATCTTATCTTCAACACAATAGATGTTACCTTGCAAATCATACAAAATGAAACTCACATACTATAATTCAAATATACAATATATAGAACAAATTAAAAGATAAAAGTTCAAATCAACAAGTTTAGATTTCACATAAATAGAAAATAGAAAAAGCAATATCATAAGGATCCTAATTCAACCACAGTAATCAACCAGTTCTATATGTGAACGCAAAGCATTAAGATTATCAAACACATAATCTTGAGAGACTTACTATTTCCAGACAGGAGGAAGCTTCTTTGTTTTTTTGTAGTAGCGAGCAAGCCTGTGAATCCTGCTCTCAACCAGAATCAACCTGAACTTCGAATCCTTATCCTTCCTGTTCCTCTCAAGATGCTTCGGGATAGACACTGCCTTCTTGATAAAATGGTACAGATCCTCCGGAATTTCAGGTGCAAGGCCTAACCAGATCAAAATAAGAAACAATTAAACAAACCAAACAAAAAGATACAAAGAAATTCTACAACAAAAACGAAAAATCCTAATGTGCCCCAAACTAGAATCATATGTTACTTGAAAATTATATAAATAGAATCAAAGCTTTGAATCTCACCATTTCCATTAAAGAACCCAACAAGAAAATAGGTAAAAATAACCAATTCCCATGCTAGCTCGAGTCCAACATCTTGGGGTCAATCAACTAATGTCTTCAGTAAAACAAGTAGAAACCATACGAAATCAATCACGTCTTATATCTATCACTTTCATATCATCACAATTCACACAGAGCATATAACTTTTTTTTGGTACACCAAATGCTATTAAGAATATATGTCGCCAAAAAATTCCCATTCCATTACGCCCGGCCCACATTTTCTCAGAATCCCAAACAGAGCTTAAACCCATAAAAGAGATTGAAAAAAAAAAGGTACCGTGAGCCTTGAGAATGCAAAGGATCTTGCTTCCATTGATACTCCTCACTTGAGCAATACCATGCGAGTCACAAAGAATCACACCGATCTGCGATGGTGTCAGACCTTTCTTCGCAAACTTGCCAATGTTTTCCTCAACCTTAAAACGTAACAGCCCAATTCAATCATCATCAAAAGTCAAGAAAATAAACACACACATTAACACATATCACTCAAAAAGTTAGGTTCTTATCCATACATCCTGAGAAGAGATCTTGAGCCGGCGTGGAGGTTTTGGGGCTGTCGGAGATTTCTGGAGGAGTTGGGGCTGTTGGCTTCGATCTCGCTCTCGTCGGTGACGCTCTTGTTGCTAACGTTGTCGTCGTTGTCTAGTTCTATTGCCAGCGTGGAGGTTTTGTGGCTGCCGGAGATTTCTAGAGGAGTTGGGGTTGTAGACTTCGATCTCGCTCTCGTCGGTGACGCTCTCGTTGCTGACGTTGTTGTCTCTATCTGGTTCTGTTGCTAACGTTGTCGTGTGGATTGTCGGTTGTTATTGGTGCGGTAAGCGTGGACTGTCGGCTTACTGTTAGTTTTTGGTGCGGTGAGCGTGGAGTGTCGCATTCTTGGTACGGTGAGCATGGATTTGGGCTTGTTGTTTAAGCATTCTTGGTTCTGGTTTAGTGCTTGCTGGGTGGGTTGCAGTTTGGACTTGGGCTTGCGGCTTGGGCTTGGTGTGGTCAACAATCATCAAATTAGGATTGCTATTTGGCCTGCTTGGACTTGGGCTTGTTGGGCTTGGGCTTGGTTGCTGTTTGGGTTGCTAATCTGGTGGGCCTGTTACTCCTTTATCAGGTTTTATAATTTCTAATTTTTGATTTCATCATGTTTTCTAGCGAGACTTTTGGGGTCCGTTTTACTGGAAAAAAATTATTTTGCTTGGGAATTCCAGTTTCAATTATTTGTTACGGGAAAAGAGTTGTGGGGCCATATTGATAGTAGTGATCTAGCTCCTACAGAGACTAAGGAGTTGGCTAAGTGGAGGGTCAAGGATGCACGTATGTCCTAGATCTTAGGGTCTATTGATCCTCTTATTGTGCTCAATCTGAGGCCTTATAAGACTGCAAAGACTATGTGGGAGTATTTGCTGAAGGTTTATCACTAGGACAATACCGCACGCCGTTTTCAGTTGGAATATGAGATTGCTAGTTACACTCAAGACAATCTCTTCATTCCAGAGTATTTTTTTGGTTTTCAGAATTTGTGGGGAGAATTTTCTGATATGGTTTATGCGAAGGTACCTGCTACATCTCTCTCTGTTGTTCTGGCTGTTCATGAGCAAAGCAAGAGAGATCAATTCCTGATGAAATTGCGATTTAAATTTGAGGTTACTCGCTCAAATTTAATGAACCGAGATCCTTCTCCATCTTTGGATGTTTGCTTTGGAGAATTATTTCGCAAGGAACAACATCTTCTCACATAGGCTACGTTCCAGCAAGATTCCAACCCGAATCCAGTAGCCTATGCAGCCTATGGGAAAGGGAAGGGTAAGGATATGCGCAAGGTCTAGTGTTTCAACTGCAAGGAGTATGGTCATATTGCCGCCAACCGTGCAAAGAAATCTTGCAACTACTGTAAGAAACCGGGCCACTTTATCAGAGAATGTCCCACTCGGCCTCAGAATCGTCAAGCTACTGCCTATCAGGCTTCAGTGAACACCTCTTCTACTCTAGTGATGTCCTCAGCTTCTTCGTCTGCGGCCGGATCAACTGTTCTTACTCTTGAAATGGTCCAGCAGATGATCATGTTAGCCTTTTCCACCTTAGGGCTCCAAGGTAATGGTACTAGTTCGTCTAAATCTTGGCTTATTGATTCTGCTGCATCTAATCATATGACCAGATCGTCTGATACTCTTTGCAATGTTTGTCCATATCATGGTTCATCCTATATTCAAGTAGCTAATGGGAGTCATTTAGCTATTAATGAAGTAGGAGATATCAATCCTTCATTCAAAGATGTTTATGTATCTCTTGGACTTTCTAATAGTCTTATTTCAGTTGGCCAGTTAGTTGAAAAAAACTATGATGTCGATTTCTCTTGTGACAGTTGTCTTGTGCAGGATCAGATGTTGAGGAAGATACTCGCGAAGGGGCCTAAAGTGGGCAGACTATTTCCACTACACTTTCCATTCCTAATTGTTTATCTTTGGCTTGTATGACAGTTAACACTCCGAACGAAGTATGGCACAAACGTTTGGGTCATCCAAACTCTGTTATTCTGTCTCATATGTTAAATTCTGGTTTGTTAGGCAATAAAGAACGTGTTTCTAAAAATTTGTTATTTGACTGTTCTGTATGCAAACTTGGTAAGAGTAAGACTCTTTTGTTTTCTTCACATGGTAGTCGTGTTGTAAAATGCTTTGATATTGTGCATAGTGATGTATGGGACACTTCTCCTGTAATTTCTCATGCTCGATATAAATATTTTGTGACATTCATAGATGATTTTAGTCGGTATACGTGGGTCTATTTTCTTCGGGCCAAATCTGAGGTCCTATCTGTTTTTCAGACCTTTGTAGCATATATTGAGAACCAATTTTTTACAAATATTAAGATTTTGAGGTCTGATTCTGGTGAGGAATACATGTCCCACAAGTTTCATGATTTCTTACACCACAAAGGAATTGTCTCTTAGCGTTCTTGTCCATATACTCCTTAGCAAAATGGGGTGGTGGAACAAAAGAACCGACATCTCTTGGACATTGTTCGCACCTTATTGCTTGAGTCCTCTATTCCACCTAAATTCTGGGTTGCGGCATTATCTACTGTAGTTTACTTAATTAATAAACTGCCCTCTCAAGTCTTGAATTTTGATTCTCCTTATTATCGATTGCATAGTCAGCATCCTAGCTATCTTAATTTGCATACTTTTGGATGTGTTTGTTTTGTTCATTTACCTCCTCATGAACGTCACAAACTTTCTGCTCAGTCTGTTAAATGTGCCTTTATGGGTTATAGTATTTCTCACAAAGGTTATGTTTGCTATGATCCTTGTTCTAACAAATTTTGTATATCTCGTAATGTTGTTTTCTTTGAGAATCAATGTTTCTTTCCTACACATGTTGTGTCATTACCTGAGATTAGTATTCTACCTTGTTTTGATGAATTGCCTCATCTGCCTGAACGGTTCAAACAAGGAATTGTGTATACTCAACGTTTACCGACTTTGCCCCTTCCCGAGACTGATCCTTCATCTGAAACTATTCCGACAACTTCTCCTCAGATTCACCCTCCATCTGAGGCAGTTCCTAAGTCTGGTCCTCGACAATCTGCCAGAGTATCACGTCCTCTTGATTGGTATGGTTTTTCCCACACTTCTTTTAATGCTACTTTGTCTTCTATTTCCATCCCTACATGCTTTTCTGAGGCTGTTAAATATGAATGTTGGCGAAAAGCGATGGATGAGGAACTTCGGGCTCTCTAGGACAATCATACATGGGACGTGGTTTCTTGCCCCTCTAATGTTAAAGCCATCGGTTGTAAATGAGTTTACTCGATTAAGCTTCGCTCTGATGGGACTTTGGATCGGTATAAGGCATGATTAGTTGCTTTTGGGAACAAGCAAGAATATGGGGTGGACTATGAGGAGACATTTGCTTCGGTAGCGAAGATGACCACAGTGCATACGGTTATTTCTATTGCCGCCTCCCAAGGCTAGCCACTTCACCAGATGGACTTTAAAAATGCTTTTCTTCATGGTGATCTCAAAGAGGATATTTACATGACTCCTCCTACGAGTTTGTTTTCTTCTCCATCTGCCACTGTGTGTAAGTTATGGCTTAAAACAGGCTCCCCTGGCATGGTTTGAAAAATTCAGGTCTACGCTGCTTCGCTTCTCCTTTGTCCAAAGCCAATATGACTCCTCTTTGTTCCTTTGCAAGACTCTGACTGGTCTCGTTCTTTTACTTGTGTATGTGGATGATATTGTCATTACTGGCACTGACTCCAGTTTGATTAACCATCTCAAGCAGAATCTTCAGACTTCTTTTCATATGAAAGACCTTGGTCTGCTTACGTATTTTTTGGGGTTGGAGGTGCACACCGATTCTTCAGGTATATTCTTGAATCAACACAAATATACCTTGGACTTGATTAGTTTGGCTGGTCTTCAGGATTCTTCTTCGGTGGATACCCCTATGGAGGTTAATGTGAAATATTGAAGTGAGGAGGGTGATCTTCTTTATGATCCGACGGTGTTCCGACAGTTGGTAGGCAGCTTGAACTATTTGACTATTACTCGGCCTGATATTTCCTTCATTGTCTAGCAGGTTAGCCAGTTTATGCAAACTCCGCGCCATCTTCATTTAGCTGCGGTTCACTGTATTATTCGCTATCTTTGAGGGTCACCTGGCCATGGGTTGTTCTTTCCAATCGACTCTCATCTTTGCCTTGTTGCTTATAGTGATGCGGATTGGCCGGATGTCCTGATAATGGGCGGTCTGTCACTGGTTGGTGCATGTTTCTTGGTGATTCTTTGATTTCTTGGAAGAGTAAGAAACAAGCTTGCATTTCTAAATCATCTACTGAATCTGAATACCAAGCAATGTCTGCTGCTTGTTCTGAGATTGTCTAGCTTCGTGGGCTTCTGGCTGAGCTTGGTTTTTCTCAATCTGATTCTACTCCTCTTTATGCTGATAATACTAGTGCTATTCAAATAGCTACTAATCCTGTTTACTATGAACGTACGAAGCATATTGAGGTAGCCTGTCATTCTATTCGGGAAGCCTTGGACACTAGTGTTATATCTCTTCCTTATGCTTCCATTGATCTCCAGATAGTTGACGTATTCACAAAGGCCATAACCCGACAGCGTCATCAGTTTCTTGTGGGCAAATTGATGCTTCTTGATCGACCAGCATCAATTTGAGGGGGGATGTCAGTCAGATACGATATATATATATATATATATAGTCTCTTTAGTTATGGCATATTTTTGTGTTATAGCTATAGTATCTTGTAATTAATAGGTAGATTTAGTTGCCTTATTTGTTCTCTTAAATTGCTGTAATCGCTGAGATACAGCCTGTAATTAGCAAGACAATTCCTATATAATATGAGAAACCCTCACATTGAGAGGTATTCAATACAATTGACATGCTCGACCTTTTCCTGGTCAACCTATCCTTGCACTAGCTTTCCAGAACATAAGATATACTATATACTATTTATCCCTATATAGACTCTTCATAATTGATCAGTTTCAGCAACTTCAATTTGTTTTGCATCCCTTATAACTTCATTAGTTACAAACCAATGAGTGATTAGCACTTTGGCACATAAAAACTCCAATTGCTCCTAGCATCTGAGCTAGGGTGTCAATCCAAACTCAGAATAGACAGGATATCCATTCTTTAGTATTATAAAAATTAACATATCAAAGAAAATTAATGATCCCTATATGATATTTTGCACTATTTAGCTCCAGTAAGTGACTAACCAATAGTACCATCCTTACACAACAATGTCATGGGACATATGAAGCTCTCCTTATTTATTTCAATGTCTTTGGTGACACTTATCCCCCCTTGTGGTTCCCTCTGTTAATATTTTTCGAATTAAAGACTGCTTTATGATCAGTAACAAACAACCATATTCTGGAAATATGGTGTCTCAAGGGTTATGCAGTTTGGAAAGGAAGTCAAAAGGACAATGCTATGCATTCTGACTTAATTAAAATACTTTCTCCTCAATCTAACCACTGCACCAACTACGGCACTAAGAATTTAACCCTCTCCAATAAACAAAATTACTCCCCAACAAAACCTTACCTCCCACAATCCTAGTTCTTGAAATCTCATCCAACCAACCCTAACTCTTTCTTCAAAACCAAATAATTCTGCATAATTCCACACAGAATTCTAATTATGAACATTCTCATTCTTCATGAACCATCTCCTACCCTAATATGCATTTATCTCTACAACCCTAAAATAATTCCAGAGCTCTTCAAATTTCAGTAAAAATTCAAGCTCCTTGACACTACCCAAAACAAAAAATTAAAGAGAAAAAAAAGCCCAGAAAGTTACCCTTACATAAATTTTCATAACTTCTTTTTCAGTACTAAGCAATTGATTTTGTCGACGATTACAAATACGGTATCCAAAAATTGCAGTCCAAGCACACCCGAGCTAATGAATTGAGAAACTAAGCAATAAAATCCAAAGATACATTCATTTCCGAGCCAAATTATTTAGCCCTATCCATTAATCTCCAAATCTAAAAGAATAAATCCAGACACTAGATTCAATCATGAAATGAAGAGCTCCGTAAAGCAAATTGAGTCTCTAATTCAATTAATTTCAGGAAAAATCACATAGATCTTTGAATCCAAACGCAAACATAAGTAGCAAAAAATTAAAATTAAAAAACACATCTAGATACGTACATATATATATACGTAGACGCATACATATAATTATTTGTGCAGAGAGAGATATGCAAGCATACCGATGGAATTTCGACGAGTTTTTCTCGAGAGAAGATCTGAGCTCTGGCGAGTTCCGGTGATGGGTTGTGTTCGTCCACGTAAAGTCACAATGAAACTAAGAGAAGATACAATAATGAAGTGAGAAAAATAGAAAGAATAAATTTAAAAGAATGTGAATTAAGAACGGAGTGGTAGGACGTGTCATGCACGTGCAAATGCACCTTTATTTTTTTGTCTTTCTTGCATCACGGGGCCAATAACGAGTTGACACGCATAATTAGTTTGAAAATTTGAGGGGATTTATTTTACATTGAGAATAACTTCTATATAAATGCACCCAAACAGAAGTTCAAATTTTTTCATTGTTCCAAAACTACCGGCATAGGCACTGAGAAAAACAGGCCGGAATTAGTAAAAATAAAAATTGCTCATATTCTTGACAAACAATTTCAAGGCAGATTGTTAGTTCTTGTGTTGGCTTAATTCAGTTCCAAAATGTAGAGGTTACTGTCCATGGGCTCAAAGACTTATATAGAATGCTTAGAATCAAACTTTCACCGTTCATAATGTAAATTCATGTGTCATGAACGTTCCTGCAAAATTTCAACTCAATTGGACCACAAACGCCCATCGATTGGAGCTGTTGATCAAAGCTGGACAGCATTTTTAGAATGCGGTTTTCTTCTTATTGCAGGCCATGTCTGGACAGGGTGTTAGGCTGTTCAAACAGGCTTCCCAGCATGCATATTTTTGTTCCGCAAGGCCCTATCCGGACATCCCATAGAAAGAAAAAATTTAAGAGAATGAGAATTAAGAAGTGGGTGGTAGGATATGTCATGCACGTGCTGATGCACTTTTATTTTTCGTCTTTCCTGCATCACGGGACCAATAACGAGTTGACACGTATAATTAAATTGAAAACTTGGGGGGGATTTATTTTGCATTGAGAATAACTTCTATAGAAATGCGCCCAAATAGAAGTTCAAAATTTTTTTTTTGTTCCGAAACCACCAGCACTGAGAAAAACAGGCCGAAATTAGCAAAAATAAAAATTGTTCATATACTTAACAAATAATCTCAGGGCAGATTGTTAGTTCTTGTGTTGGCTTAATTTAGTTCAAAAATGCAAAAATGACAGTCCACATGCTCAAACACTGATATAGAATGCTTAGAATCAAATTTCCACCGTTCAAAATGTAGATTCATGTGTCCTGAACGTCCCTGCAAAATTTTAGCTCAATCAGACCACAAACGCCTATCGATTGGAGCTGTTGATCAAGGCTAAACAACATTTCCAAAATGTTATTTTCTCCCCATTGCAAGCCATGTCCGGGCAGGGTGCTAGGTTGTCCGAGCAGGCTTTTCGGCAAGCATATTTTTGCTTCGCAAGGTCCTGTCCGGACAACCCATAGAAAGAAGAAATTTAAGAAAATGGGAATTAAGAAGTGGGTGCTAGGATGTACCATGCGTGTGCAAATGCACTTTATTTTTTCGTCTTTCTTGTATCACGGGACCAATAACGAGTTGACACGCATAATTAATTTGAAAATTTGAGAGGATTTATTTTGCATTGAGAATAACTTCTATAGAAATGCACCCAAACAGAAATTCAAATTTTTTTCTTTGTTTCAAACCCACCTGCACCAGCACTGAAAAAAACAGGCTGAAATTAGCAAAAATAAAAATTGCTCATATTCTTGACAAACAATCTTGGGGCAGATTGTTAGTTCTTGTGTTGGCTTAATTCAGTTCGAAAATGCAAATGGTACTACAGAATGCTTATAATCAAATCTCCACCGTTAATAATGTAGATTTATGTGTCATGAATGTCCCTGCAAATTTTCAGCTCAATCGGACCACAAACGCTCATAGATCGGAGCTGTTGATCAAGGCTGGATAACATTTTCAGAATGTTGTTTTCTCCCCATTGCAGGCCATGTCCGGACAGGGTGCTAGGCTGCTTGGACAGGCTTTCCAGCAAGCATGTTTTTGCTCCATATGGCCCTGTCCAAACAGCCTATAGAAAGAAGAAATTTAAGACAATGATAATTAACAAGTGGGTGTAAGGACGTGCCATGCATGTGCAGATGCACTTTTATTTTTTTCTTCTTTCTTGCATCACGGCACCAATAATGAGTTGACACGCATAATTAACCTGAAAATTTGGGGGGATTTATTTTGCATTGATCACTTCTATAGAAATGCACCCAAAGAGAAGTTCAGATTTTTTCTTTGTTCAAAAACCACCGGCACGGGCATTAAGAAAAACAGGCCGAAATTAGCAAAAATAAAAATTGTTTATATTCTTGACAAACAATCTCAGGGCAGCTTATTAGTTCTTGTGTTTGCTTAATTGAGTTCCAAAATGCAGACATTATAGTGCATGGGCTCAAACACTGATATAGAATGCTCAAAATCAAATCTCTACCGTTCATAATGTAGATTCATGTGTCACGAACGTCCCTGCAAAATTTATACTCAATTGGACCACAAACGCCCATCGATCGGAGCTGTTAATCAAGGCTGGGCAACATTTCCAGAATGTTATTTTCTCCCCATTACAAGCCATGTCCGGACAGGGTGTTAGGTTGTCCGAATAGGCTTTCCAGCCCATGTCTGGACAGGCTTTCCAACCCATGTGCAGCCAAATTACTGTTTTCTTCCCATTCTAGCCCATTTTCGGATAGGGTGCTAGGTTGTCCAGATAAGCTTTCTAGCAAGCATATTTTTGTTTTGCAAGGCTCTGTCCGTATTGCCCATAGAAATGAAATTGAAGATAATGGGAATTAAGAAGTGGGTGGGAGGACTTCTCATGCACGTGCAGACGCACTTTTGTTTTTTCGTCTTTCTTGCATGACGGGACCAATAATTGGCTGACAAGCATAATTAATTTAAAAATTTAAGGGGATTTATTTTGCATTGAGAATAACTTCTATAGAAAGGCACCCAAGTATAAGTTTAGAATTTTTCTTTATTCCAAAACCATCGGCACCGGGACTGAGAAAAACGGTCCGTAATTAGCAAAAATGAAAATTGCTCATATTCTTGACAAACAATCTCAGGGCAGATTATTAGTTCTTGTGTTGGCTTAGTTTAGTTCCAAAATGCAGAGGATACGGCCCACTGGCTTAAACACTTATATAGAATGCTTGGAATCAAATCTCCATCGTCCATAATGTAGATTCATGCATCATGAATGTCCCTGCAAAATTTCAGCTCAATTGGACCACAAACACCCATTGATCGGAGCTGTAGATCAAGGTTGGAAAGCATTTCCACAATGATGTTTTCTCCCCATTGCTGACCATGTCCAAACAGGGTGCTAGGCGGTCCGAACAGGCTTTCTAACAAGCATATTTTTGCTCCGCAAGGCCCTGTTCGGAGAGCTGATAGAAAGAAAACATTTAAGTGAATGATAATTAAGAAGTGGGTGGTAAGACGTGCCATGCACGTCCAGATGCAGTTTAATTTTTTTCGTCTTTCTTGCATTACCAGACCAATAACAAGTTGACATGCATCATTAATTTGAAAATTTGGGGGTATTTATTTTGCATTGAGAATAACTTCAATAGAAATGCACCGAAACAAAAGTTCATATTTTTTGTTTGTATCAAAACCTCCGGCACCGGCAAAGAGAAAAATAGGCCAAAATTAGCAAAAATAAAAATTGTTCATATTCTTAACAAACAATCTCAGGGCAAATTGTTAGTTCTTGTGTTGGCTTAATTTAAGTTCCAAAATGCAGGGGTTCTTACCCACAGGCTCAAATACTGATATAGAATGGTCAAAATAATATATCCACCATTGATTGTGTACATTCATGTGTCATGAACTTCCCTGCAAAATTTTAGCTCAATCGGACAACAAACACGCATCGATCGGAGCGGTTGATCAAGGATGGACATCATTTCCAGAATGGTGTTTTCTCCTCATTACAGGCTATGTTCGGACAGGGTGCTAGGCTGTCCAGACAGGCTTTTCAGCAAGCATATTTTTGCTCCTCAAGGACTTGTCCGGACAGCCTATAGAAAGAAGAATTTTAAGAGAATGAGAACGAAGAAGTGGGTGGTAGGACGTGCCACGCACTTTTATTTTTTGGTTTTTCTTGCATCACGGGACCAATAACGAGTTAACACGCATTATTAATTTGAAAATTTGGGGGGATTTATTTTGCATTGAGAATAACTTCTATAGAAGTGCAACCAAACAGAAGTTCTGATTTTTTCTTTGTTCCAAAACACCGGCACCAGCACTGAGAAAAACTAGCCGAAATTAGCAAAAATAAAAATTGCTCATATTCTTAACTAACAATCTCAGAACAGATTGTTAGTTCTTGTGTTTGCTTAATTCAGTACCAAAATGCAGAAGGTACTATCCACAGGCTCAAACACTAATATATAATGCTCGGAATCAAATCTCCACCGTTGATAAAGTAGAGCTGTCTGTCATGAATATCCCTGCAAAATTTTACCTTAATCGGACCACAAACACCCGTCAATCGGAGCTATTGATTAGGGCGGGACAACTTTTTCAGAATGCTATTTTCTCCCCATTGCATGCCATGTCCGGACAGGGTGCTAGGCTGTCACGGAGAGGCTTTCTAGCAAGCATATTTTTACTCTGCAAGGCCCTGTCCGGACAGCCTATATAAGGAAGAAATTTAAGAGAATGAGAATTAAGAAGTGGTGGTAGGGTGTGCCATGCACGTGCAGATGCACTTTTATTTTTTCGTCTTTCTTGCATCACGGCACCAATAACGAGTTGACACGCATAATTAATTTAAAAATTTGGGGGGATTTATTTTGCATTGAGAATAACTTCTATGGAAATGCACCCAAACAAAAGTTCAAATTTTTTGTTTGTTTCAAAACCACCAGCACCGGCAAAGAGAAAAATAGGCCAAAATTAGCAAAAATAAAAATTGCTCATATTCTGGACAAACAATCTCAGCGCAGATTGTTAGTTCTTGTGTTGGCTTAATTCAATTCTAAAATGCAGGGGTTCCTACCCACAGGCTCAAACATTGATATAGAATGCTCATAATCAAATATGCACCGTTAATAATGTAGGATCATGTGTCATGAACGTTTCTGCAAAATTTCAGCTGAATCGGACCATAAACGCCCATCGATCGGAGCTGTTGATCAATGCTGGACAACCTTTCCAGAATGCTATTTTTTTCCCATTGCAGGCCATGTTCGGACAGGGTGTTAGGTTGTTCATACAAGCTTTCCAGCAAGCATATGTCCAGACTGCCCATAGAAAGAAGAAATTTAAGAGAATGTGAATTAAGAAGTGGGTGGTAGGAAATGTCATGCACATGTATGTGCACTTTTATTTTTTTATCTTTCTTGCATCACGGGACCAATAATGAGTTGACATGCATAATTAATTTGAAAATTTAAGGAGATTTATTTTGTATTGAGAATCACTTCTACAAAAATGCACACAAACAGAAATTCAAATTTTTTCTTTGCTCCAAAACCATCGGCACCAGCACTAAGAAAAACAGGCTGAAATTAGCAAAAATAAAAATTGCACATAATCTTAACAAACAATCTTAGGGCAAATTGTTAGTTCTTGTGTTGGCTTAATTCAGTACCAAAATGCAGAGGTTACTGTCCACGGGCTTTAACACTGATATAGAATGGTCAAAATAATATATCCACTATTGATTGTGTACATTCATGTGTCATGAACGTCCCTGCAAAATTTTAGCTCAATCGGACAACAAACGCCAATCAATCGGAGCGTTTGATCAAGGATGGACATCATTTCCAGAATGGTGTTTTCTCCTCATTGTCCGAACAGGGTGCTAGGCTATCCGGACAGGCTTTTTAGCATGCATATTTTTGCTCCGGAAGGCCCTGTCCGGACATCCCATAAAAACAAGAAATTAAAGAGAATAGGAACTAAGAAGTGGGTGGTATGACCTACCATGCACGTGCTAATGCACTTTTATTTTTTTTTTTTTCGTTTTTCTTGCATCGCGAGACCAATAACGAGTTAACACGCATTATTAATTTAAAAATTTGGAGGGATTTATTTTGCATTGAGAACAACTTCTATAAAAATGCACCCAAGCAGAAGTTTAGATTTTTTCTTTATTCCAAAACCACAGGCACCGAGACTGAGAAAAACAGTCTGTAACTAGCAAGAATGAAAATTGCTCATATTCTTGACAAACAATCTTAGGGCAGATTGTTAGTTCTTGTGTTGGCTTAATTTAGTTCCAAAATGCAGAGGTTACAGCCCACTAGCTTAAACACTTATATAGAATGCTTGGAATCAAATCTCCATCGTTCATAATGTAAATTCATACGTCATGAATGTTCCTACAAAATTTTAGCCCAATTGGACCACAAACGCTCATCGATCGGAGCTGTAGATGAAGGCTGAAACGCATTTGCACAATTCTATTTTCTCCCCATTCCTGACCATGTCCAAACAGGGTGCTAGGCTATCCGAACAAGCTTTCTAACAAGCATATTTTTGCTCCGCAAGGCCCTATTCAGAGAGCCCATAGAAATAAAAAATTTAAGAGAATGATAATTAAGAAGTGGGTGGTAAGACGTGCCATGCATGTCCAGATGCAGTTTAATTTTTTCGTCTTTCATGCATTACCGGACCAATAACAAGTTGACACGCATCATTAATTTGAAAATTCTGGGGGATTTATTTTGCATTGAGAATAATTTCTATAGAAATGCACCGAAACAAAAGTTCAAATTTTTTCTTTGTTCCAAAACCACCGGCACCAGTACTGAGAAAAACAGGCCGAAATTAGCAAAAATAAAAATTGCTCATATTCTTAACTAACAATCTGAGCAGATTGTTAGTTCTTGTGTTTGCTTAATTCAATACCAAAATGCAAAGGGTACTATTCACAGGCTCAAATACTGATATATAATGCTCGGAATCAAATCTCCACTGTTGATAAAGTAGATCTGTGTGTCATGAATATCCTTGCAAAATTTTATCTTAATTGGACCACAAACACTCGTCGATGCGGAGCTGTTGATCAGGGCGGGACAACATTTTCAGAATGCTATTTTCTCGCTATTGCATGCCATGTCCGGACAGGGTGCTAGGCTGTCATGGATAGGCTTTCCAGCAGGCATATTTTTACTCTGCAAGGCCCTGTCCGGACAGCCTATATAAGGAAAAAATTTAAGAGAATGAGAATTAAAAAGTGATGGTAGGGTGTGCCATGCACGTGCAGATGCACTTTTATTTTTTTCGTCTTTCTTGCATCACGGCACCAATAATGAGTTGACACGCATAATTAATTTGAAAATTTGGGGGGATTTATTTTGCATTGAGAATAACTTCTATAAAAATGCACACAAACAGAATTTCAAATTTTTTCTTTGCTCCAAAACCACCGGCACCAGCACTGAGAAAAACAGGCTGGAATTAGCAAAAATAAAAATTGCTCATATTCTTGACAAACAATCTCAAGGCAAATTATTAGTTCTTGTGTTAGCTTAATTCAGTACCAAAATGTAGATGTTACTGTCCACGGGCTTTAACACTAATATAGAATGGTCAGAATAATATATCCACCATTGATTGTGTACAGTCCTGTGTCATGAACGTCCCTGCAAAATTTTAGCTCAATCGGACAACAAAAGCCCATCAATTGGAGCGGTTGATTAAGGATAGGCATCATTTCCAGAATGGTGTTTTCTCGTCATTACAAGCTCTGTCCGTACAGGGTGCTAGGTTGTCCGGACAGGCTTTTCAGCATGCATATTTTTGCTCCTGAAGGCCCTGCTCGGACATCCCATAGAAAGAAGAAATTAAAGAGAATGAGAACTAAGAAGTGGGTAGTAGGACCTGCCATGCACGTGCTAATGCACTTTTATTTTTTCGTTTTTCTTGCATAACGAGACCAATAACGAGTTAACACGCATTATTAATTTGAAAATTTGGGGGGATTTATTTTGTATTGAGAATAACTTCTATAGAAATGCAACCAAACATAAGTTCAGATTTTTTCTTTGTTCCAAGACCACTAGCACCAGCACTGAGAAAAACAGGCCAAAATTAGCAAAATTAAAAATTGCTCATATTCTTGACTAACAATCTCAAGGTAGATTGTTAGTACTTGTATTGGCTTAATTCAGTACCAAAATATAGAGGGTACTATCCACTGGCTCAAGCACTGGTATATAATACTCTGAATCAAATCTCCATCGTTGACAAAGTAGATCTATGTGTCATGAATGTTCCTGCAAAATTTTCGCTCCATTGAATCATAAACGCCCGTCGATCGGAGCAGTTGATCAGGGCGGGACAGCATTTTTAGAATGTTGTTTTCTCTCCATTGTATGCCATGTCCGGATAGGGTGCTAGGTTGTCATGACCAGGCTTTGCAGCAAGCATATTTTTTCTATGCAAGGCCCTGTCCGGACAGCCTATATAAGGAAGAAATTTAAGAGAATGGGAATTAAGAAGTGGTGGTAGGGCGTGCCATACACGTGCAGATGCACTTTTATTTTTTCGTCTTTCTTCCATCACGAGACCAAGAACGAGTTGACACGCATAATTAATTTGAAAATTTGGGGGGATTGATTTTGCATTGAGAATAAATTCTATAGAAATGCACCCAAACAGAAGTTTAGATTTTTTCTTTGTTCCAAAACCACCGGCACCGAGACAAAGAAAAACATGCTGAAATTAGCAAATATAAAAATTGCTCATATTCTTGACAAACAATCTCAGGACAGATTGTTAATTCTTGTGTTGGCTTAATTTAGTGCCAAAATGCAGAGGTTACTGTCCACGGGCTCTAACACTGATATAGAATGCTCGGAATCATATCTCCACCGTTGATAATGTAGATTTATGTGTCATGAATGTGCCGACAAAATTCTAGCTCAATCGGACCTCAAACGCCCGTCGACCGGATCAGTTGATAAGGGCGGGACAACATTTTTAGAATGCTATTTTTTCCCCATTGCATGCCATGTCCGGACATAGTACTTGGCTGTCACGGACATGTTTTCCAACAAACATATTTTTGCTCCGCAAGGCCCTGTCTGGACAGCCCACACAAGGAAGAAATTTACGAGAATGAGAATTAGGAAGTAGGTGGTAGGACGTGCCATGCACGTGCAGATGCACTTTTATTTTTTTGTTTTTCTTGCATCACGGGACCAATAATGAGTTGACACGCATAATTAATTTGGAGGGATTTATTTTCAATTGAGAATAACTTTTATAGAAATGCACCCAAATAGAAGTTTAGATTTTTTCTTTGTTCCAAAACCATCGGCATCGACACTGAGAAAAACAAGCTAGAATTTGCAAAAATAAAAATTGCTCATATTTTTGACAAACAATCTCAAAGCAAATTGTTGGTTCTTGTGTTGGCTTAATTCAATATCAAAATGGAGAGGTTACTTCCCACGGGCTCAAACACTGATATAGATTACTCAGAATCAAATCTCTACTGTTCATAATGTAGATTCATGTGTCATGAACATTCCTGCGAAATTTCAGTTCAATCAGACCACAAATGACCATCGATCAGAACTGATGATCAAGGCAGGACAACATTTTCAAAATGTTGTTTTCTCCCTAGTGTAGGCTATGGTCAGATAGGGTGCTAGGCTGTCCGGACAGGCTTTCCAACAATCATATATTTTTTTTCCGTAATGCACTATCCAAAAGCCCATAGAAAGAAGAAATTTAAGAGAATGGGAACTAAGAAGTGGGTGGTAGGATGTGCCATGCACGTGCTAATGCACTTTTATTTTTTTGTCTTTCTTGCATTACGGGACCAATAACGAGTTAACACGAATAATTAATTTGAAAATTTGGGGGGATTTATTTTGCATTGAGAATAACTTCTATAGAAATGCATCCAAAAAGAAGTTCAGATTTTTTTTTTGTTCCAAAACCACCAGCACTGGCACTGAGAAAAATAGGTCGAAATTAGCAAAAATAAAAATTGCTCATATTCTTGACAAACTCGTAGGTCAGATTGTTAGTTCGTGTGTTGGCGTAATTGAGTACCAAAATGCAGACGTTATAGTCCATGGGCTCAAACACTAATATAGAATGCTTGTAATCAAATCTCCACCGTTAATAATGTATATTCATGTGTCATGAACGTCCTTACAAAATTTTAGCTCAATCATACCACAAACGTCCATCAATCGAAGTTGTTGATCAATGCTGGACAACATTTCCAAAATGATGTCTTTTCCTCATGGCAGGCCATGTTCGGACAGGGTGCTAGGTTGTCTAAACAGGCTTTCCAGCAAGCATATTTTTGCTTCGCAAGGCCCTGTCCGGACAGCCCATAGAAAGAAAAAATTTAAGAAAATGAGAACTAAGAAGATGGTGGTAGGACGTGCCATGCACGTGCTGAAGCACATTTATTTTTTCGTCTTTATTGCATCACGGAACCAATAATGAGTTAACACGCAAAATTAACTTGAAAATTTGGGGGGATTTATTTTGCATTGAGAATAACTTCTATAAAAATGCACCCAAACAGAAGTTAAATTTTTTCTTTGTTAAAAAACCACCGGCATTGGCACTGAGAAAAACAGACCGAAATTAGCAAAAATAAAAATTGCCATATTCTTAACAAATAATCTCAGGGCTGATTGTTAGTTCTTGTGTTGGTTTAATTCTGTACCAAAATGGAGGTTACGATCCACGGGCTCATACATTGATATAGATTGCTCGGAATCAAATCTCCACCAATCATAATGTAGATTCATGTGTCATGAACGTCCCTGTGAAATTTCAACTCAATCAGACCACAAACGACCATCGATCGGAACTGATGATCAAGGTTGGACAACATTTCCAAACGATGTTTTCTCCCCATAGTAGGCCATGTCCAGACAGGGTGCTAGGCTGTCTGGACAGGCTTTCCAGCAATCATATTTTTTCTTCGCAAGGCCTTGTCTAGAAATCCCATAGAAAAAAAAATTTTAGAGAATGAGAATTAAGAAGTAGGTGGTTGGACGTGCAATGCACGTGCAGATGCGCTTTTTTTTTTTCGTCTTCCTTGCATCACGGGACCAATAAGGAGTTGACATGCATAATTAATTTAAAAATTTAGGGGGATTTATTTTGCATTGAGAATAACTTCTATAGAAATTCACCCAAACAAAAGTTCAGATTTTTTTTTTTTGTTCCAAAACCTCCGGCACCGGCATTGACAAAAACAGGCCGGAATTAGCAAAAATAAAAATTGCTCATATTCTTGACAAACAATCTCAGGGCAGATTGTTAGTTCTTGTGTTGGTTTAATTCAATACCAAAATGTGGAGGTTACTATCCACAGGCTCAAACACTAATATAGAATGCTCGAAATCAAATCTCCACCGTTGATAATGTAGATTCTTGTGTCATGAACATCTCAGCAAAATTTTAGCCCAATCGGACCACAAACGCCCATCGATTGGAGCTATTAATTAAGGCTGGACAGCATTTCCAAAATGATTTTTCTCCCCACTGCAGATTATGTCCGGATAGGCTGCTAGGCTGTCCGGACAGGCTTTCCAGCAATCTTATTTTTTCTCTACAAGGCCCTATTCTAACAACCCATAGAAAGGAGAAATTTAAGGCAGTGTTTGCCAATGGCCTAGGCTGGTACTGTACTTGGGCTGGTACTATAGCACTTTTTTAGGAATATGTGTTTGATTGGTTTTAGTGAAAATGTTTTGTTGGGGAAAAGTGAAAAAATATATTTTATATGGAGGAATGTAAAAAATTTGTTTTGTACTGATTTTTTTATTTGAATAATAATAATAAAAATGAATGATGTGGTATAAAATGTAGAAATGTTTGGATTAATTTTGAGGTAAAATGATTTTTTTTTTTTTGGGATTGAGGAAGGGGCCTGGCATAGTACCGGCCCAGGCAATTGGCAAACACTGTCTAAGAGAATGGAAACTAAGAAGTGAGTGGTAGGACGTGCCATGCACGTGCTGATCCACTTTTATTTTTTCGTCTTTCTTGTATCACGGGACCAATAACGAGTTAACACGCGTAATTAATTTGAAAATTTGGGGGGTTTATTTTGCCTTGAGAATAACTTCTTTAGAAATGCACCCAAACAAAAGTTAAGATTTTTTTTTTTGTTCCAAAACCAATCGCATCGGCATTGAGAAAAACAGGCAGAATTAGCAAAAATAAAAATTGTTAATATTCTTGACAAACAATCTCAAGGCAGATTGTTAGTTCTTGTGTTGGCTTAATTTAGTACCAAAATGCAGAGGTTACTAAACACGGGCTCAACCACTAATATAGAATGCTTGGAATAAAATCTGCACCGTTGATAATGTAGATTCATGTATTATGAACATCCTTACGAAATTTTGGCTTAATCAGACCACAAACGCCTATCGATCAGAACTGTTGATCAAGGCTGGACAGCATTTCCAAAATGTTCTTTTCTTCCCATTGCAGGCCATGTCCGAACAAGGTGCTAGGTTGTCCGGACAGGCTTTCCAGCAAGCATATTTTTTCTCCGCAAGGCACTGTCCAAAAAGCCCACAGAAAAAAGAAATTTAAGAGAATGAGAATTAAGAAGTGTGTGGTAGGACATGCCATGCATGTGTAGATGGACTTTTATTTTTTCGTCTTTCTTGCATCATGGGACCAATAAGGTGTTGACTCGCATAATTAATTTGAAAATTTGGGGAAATTTATTTTGTATTGAGAATAACTTCTATAGAAATGCACCCAAACAGAAGTTCAGATTTTTTTTTTTGTTCCAAAACCTCCGGCACCGGCACTGAGAAAAACAGGCCAGAATTAGCAAAAATAAAAATTGCTCATATTCTTGACAAACAATCTCAGGGTAGATTGTTAGTTATTGTGTTGGCTTAATTTAGTACCAAAATGCAGAGATTACTGTCGACGGGCTCAAACACTAATATAGATTGCTCGGAATCAAATCTCCACCGTTGATAATGTAGATTCTTGTGTCATGAACATCCTTACAAAATTTTAACCCAATCGGACCACAAATGCCCATCGATCGGAGCTATTGATCAAGGCTGGACAACATTTCCAAATTGCGGTTTTCTCCCAATTGTAGACCATGTCCAGATAGGCTGTTAGGCTGTCCGGACAAGCTTTCCAGCAATCATATTTTTGCTCCGCAAGGCCCTGTTCTGACATCCCATAGAAATGAGAAATTTAAGGTAGTGTGTGCCAATGGCCTAGGTTGGTACTGTACCTGGACTGATACTGTAGCACTTTTATAGGAATATGTTTTGTTGGGGAAAAGTGAAAAAATATATTTTATATGGAGGAATGTAAAAAATTTGTTTTGTACTGATTTTTTTATTTGAATAATAATAATAAAAATGATTGATGTAGTATAAAAAGTAGAAATGTTGGGATTAATTTTGAGGTGAAAGGATTTTTTTTTTTTTTTTGAGGAAGGGGCCTGGTACAGTACTAGCTCGGGCCGTTGGCAAACACTGCCTGAGAGAATGGAAACTAAGAAGTGGGTGGTAGGACATGTCATGCATGCGCTGATCCACTTTTATTTTTTTCTTCTTTCTTGTATCACGGGACTAGTAACGAGTTAACACGCGTAATTAATTTAAAAATTTGGGGAGTTTATTTTGCATTGAGAATAACTTCTTTAGAAATGCACCCAAACACAAGTTAAGATTTTTTCTTTGTTCCAAAACGAATGGCACCGGCACTGAGAAAAACAGACCAGAATTAGCAAAAATAAAAATTGTTAATATTCTTGACCAACAATCTCATGGCAGATTGTTAGTTCTTGTGTTGGTTTAATTTAGTACCAAAATGCAGATGTTACTGTACACGGGCTCAAACAATGATATAAAATGCTTGAAATAAAATCTCCACCATTGATAATGTAGATTCGTGTGTTATGAATGTCCCTGCAAAATTTTTGGCTTAATCGGACCACAAATGCCCATCGATCAGAGCTGTTGATCAAGGCTGAACAACATTTCCAAAATGTTATTTTCTGCCCATTGCAGGCCATATCCGGACAGGGTGCTAGGTTGTCCGTACAGGCTTTCCAGCAAGCATATTTTTTCTCCACAAGACATTGTCCAAAAAGCCCACAGAAAGAAGAAATTTAAGAGAATGAGAATTAAGAAGTGGGTGGTATGATATGCCATGCACGTGTAGATGCCTTTTATTTTTTCATCTTTCTTGCATCATGGGACCAATAAGGTGTTGAGACGCATAATTAATTTGAAAATTTGGGGGGATTTATTTTGTATTGAGAATAACTTCTATAGAAATGCACCCAAATAGAAGTTCAGTTTTTTTTTTGTTCCAAAACCTCCAGCATTGGCTATGAGAAAAATAGTCAGAAATAAGCAAAAATAAAAATTACTCATATTCTTGACAAACAATCTCAGGGCAGATTGCTTGTTCTTGTGTTGGCTTAATTCTGTTCCAAAATGTAGAGGTTACTGTCCATGGGCTCAAACACTAATATAGAATGGTTGGAATAAAATCTCCACCGTTGATAATGTAGATTCTTGTGTTATGAACGTCTCTGCAAACTTTTGGCTCAATTGGACCACAAACGCCCAACGATCGAAGCTGTTGATCAAGGCTGGACAGGATTTCTAAAATGCTGTTTTCTCCCCATTGCAGCCCTTGTCCGGACAGGCTGCTAGGCTGTCTGGACAGGGTTTCCATCAATCATATTTTTGCTCCACAAGGCCCTATCCTGACAGCCCATAGAAAGGAGAAATTTGAGGCAGTGTTTGCCAATGGCCTAGGCTGGTACTGTACCTAGGCTGGTACTGTAGCACTTTTTTAGGAATATGTGTTTGATTGGTTTTAGTAAAAATGTTTTGTTGGGGAAAAGCTAAAATATATATTTTGGATGGACGAATGTAAAAAATTTGTTTTGTAGTGATTTTTTTATTTGAATAATAATAATAAAAATGATTGATGTGGTATAAAAAGTAGAAATGTTGGGATTAATTTTGAGGTGAAAGGATTTTTTTTTTGGGGATTGAGGAAGGGGCGGCCTGGTACAATACTAGCCCAGGCCATTGGCAAACACTGCCTGAGAGAATGGAAACTAAGAAGTGGGTGGTAGGACGTGCCATGCACGTGCTGATCCACTTTTATTTTTTTCTTCTTTCTTGTATCACGGGACCAGTAACAAGTTAACACATGTAATTAATTTGAAAATTTGGGGAGTTTATTTTGCATTGAGAATAACTTCTTTAGAAATGCACCCAAACACAAGTTAAGATTTTTTATTTGTTCCAAAACCATTGGCACCGGCATTGAGAAAAACAGGTCGGAATTAGCAAAAATAAAAATTGTTAATATTCTTGACAAACAATCTCAAGGCAGATTGTTAGTTCTTGTGTTAGCTTAATTCAGTACCAAAATGCAGAGGTTACTGTCCACGGGCTCAAACACTGATATAGAATGCTCGGAATAAAATCTCCACCGTTGATAATGTAGATTCGTGTGTTATGAACGTCCCTGCAAACTTTTGGCTCAATTGGACCACAAACGCTCGAAGCTGTTGATCAAGGCTGGACAGGATTTCTAAAATGCTATTTTCTCCCCATTGCATACCATGTCTGGTCAAGGTGCTAGGCTGTCCGGATAGGCTTTCCAGCAAACATATTTTTGCTCCACAAGGCCTTGTCCGGACAGCCCACATATGGAAAAAATTGAAGAGAATGAGAATTAAGAAGTGGGTGGTAGGACGTGCCATGCACGTGCAGATGCAATTTTTTCATCTTTCTTGCATCACCGAACCAATAACAAGTTGACACGTATAATTAATTTGAAAATATGAGGGGATTTACTTTGCATTGACAATAACTTCTATAGAAATGCACCCGAACAGAAGTTTAGATTTTTTCTTTGTTCCAAAACCACCGGCATCGGCATTGAGAAAAACATGCTAGAATTAGCAAAGATAAAAATTGCTCATATTCTTGACAAACAATCTTAGGGTAGATTGTTAGTTCTTGTGTTGGCTTAATTCAGTACCAAAATACAGAGGTTACTATCCACAGGCTCAAACACTGGTATAGAATGCTCGAAATCAAATCTCCACCATTGATAATGTAGATTCATGTGTCATGAACGTCCTTGCAAAATTTTAGCTCAATCGGACTACAAATGCCCATCGATTGGAGCTATTGATTAAGGATGGACAGCATTTTCAGATTGCTGTTTTCTCCCCATTGAAGGCCATGTCTTGACTGGGTGCTAGGCTGTCCGGATAGGCTTTCCAGCTAGCATATTTTTTCTCCGTAAGGCACTATCTAAAAAGCCCACTGAAAGAAGAAATTTACGAGAATGAGAATTAAGAAGTGGGTGGTAGGACATGTCATGCACGTTTATATACACTTTTATTTTTTCGACTTTCTTGCATCACGGGACCAATAAGATGTTGACACACTCGCAAAAGGAGCCGTCACAGAAGTGTTTTATAATATAATATAATATACGCATAATTAATTTGAAAATTTGGGGGGATTTATTTTGCATTGAGAATAACTTCTATAGAAATGCACCCAAACAAAAGTTCAGATTTTTATTTTTTTGTTCCAAAACCTACTACACCAGCACTGAAAAAAATAGGCCGGAATAAGCAAAAATAAAAATTGCTAATATTCTTGACAAAGAATCTCATGGCAGATTGTTAATTCTTGTGTTGGCTTAATTTCGTACCAAAATGCAGAAGTTACAGTTCACAGGCTCAAACATTGATATAGAATGCTCGGGATCAAATCTCTGCCGTTCATAATATAGATTTGTGTGTTATGAACGTCCCTACAAAATTTCAGCTTAATCGGACAACAAACGCCCATCGATCAGAGTTGTTGATTAAGGCTGGACAACATTTCCAAAATGCTGTTTTCTCCCCATTGCAGGCCATGTCCGAACAGGGTGCTAGGCTGTCCGGACAGGCTTTTTAGCAAACATATTTTTGCTTTGCAAGGCCCTGTCCAGAAAGCCCATAGAAAGAAGAAATTTAAGAGAATGAGAATTAAGAAGTGGGTGGTAAGACGTGCCATGCGTGTGCAGATGCACTTTTATTTTTTCGTCTTTCTTGCATCATGGGACCAATAAGGAGTTGACACGCATAATTAATTTGAAAATTTGGGGGGATTTATTTCGCATTGAGAATAACTTCTAAAGAAATTCACTCAAATAGAAGTTCAGATTTTTTCTTTGTTCCAAAACCACCAGCACCGGCACTGAGAGCAATAGGCCGAAATTAGCAAAAATAAAAATTGCTCATATTCTTGACAAACAATCTCAGAGCAGATTGTTAGTTCTTGTGTTGACTTAATTCAGTTCCAAAATGCAAAAGTTATTGTCCACAGGCTCAAACACTGATATAGAATGCTTAGAATCAAATCTCCACCATTCATAATGTAGATTCGTGTGTCATGAACGTGCCTAATTCTTAACAAAACCAAGAAATATTTTCAAAAGGCTTTTAAACTCCTCTTTGATTCTTGTTGTATGTGTTTGTTTTGAGCCTAGGAAGGAGGATAGCAACTCATAGCCTTAGATAGGAGCATAAACACATGTTGGGGGGTTTTTGGCCGAGTCTTACTCCCTGGCTGAATGCTGAGCCCTTGGGAGTGAGCGCTCGCCCAGAGAGGAAGCCACTCGTCTTCTTAACCCCAATAGTGTGGTACAAAGTTTTAGCAGCTCTTTTCATTAGATGGAACCTCGTAGAGTTCTTTAGTACTACTTATAACAATGATTCGTGTTTCGTTATAGTAGGGATTCACGATGTCGGAGAACTCGAGCGAGCAAACGAGGTAAGTCAACACTTACAAACACTTTCCTTAAAAACATAATATATGTCAGCTGACTGACCACACGTATGGTATGAGCATGTCTACTTTTTGTAATAACTTGGTAACTGTTTTAATAGCTGGTTGATAAGATAAATTGTAAGACATGGTATACCGGTACGTACCGTATAATGGCCACGGGCGTATTCGTGACCGGCGCAGTCATTGCCTAATGGTTGATCATTAAAGGACGTACATCATTAGTAGTGCGAGCCATTCGAGGTCGAACTTGATCGGGTTGCTAGTGTTATGGAAGGTAGCATGGTCGAGACATCGTTATTGTATTACAGGTCTCTCGGGACAGCGCCAACCCTACTGAAAATGGGTAATATCTCGGGTAGACCATATATGATAATTATGACATATATAGCATTAGTTTTATTGTATTAAAATACTAAGGCGATTGGCGCCAGTAGTTCACCACTCTTTTATTAACCAAACAATACTTTTATGGTGCATTAATGGAGGTAACACCTCCTTTTCAATGTTTACTAAAAATTGCATGTTTATTTCCACTGAATAATAATGAGCTCATGTCATACCAAATTGTGACGTTCACTTACTAAATCGTTAGACTTATGCGGTTATTACTCTTATAGGGAGCTTATTCCTAGAACCAAAGTGTGGTGTGGTTGCCATTACAGACTTTGCTTTAAGATCTTCATGCTGTTATTAGGTTTGCCTTACATTAGTGTTAGTTGCTCCATGTCTACAAATTGAGGATTATACTTGTACCTATAATGATTAATAGATTTCTCAGATTTATTTCATCTTCTTATGCATTAACTCTAATGATGCTTAGAGGGGCGATTCCCGACTTAGCCACCAGTTGCTTAAATTAGAGTAATTGCCGCTAACCCTGCCTGGCTGGTCAAGGCCAGTTTTGGGGGCATTATAGTATGGTATGAGAGCATACGGTCTTGCCGATCGTAGCGAATAATCTAAGAATAGGCTGCAAGACCCTAGGTATAAATCTTAAAAGATCGGAGCATAGGATAGACTTAGGTCCTTTGATTGTTGTTTGATTGAGGTGCGGGCTAAAGTAACAGCCTTCTTGATTGCTTAGTATAGGGTTGGACAGGATCGCCTGCTCTCTGTTACAGGCACTTGATCCCACTCTACACTCAGATGCGCGATGGATGCTGGCGCTGGGCAACTGTTCGAGAATGACCAATAGAGTACGTGCCTTATGCATTCGGATATAAGCCTTACCCCATCAAACGCACGATTTCGACTCAACCCTTTTGGAGGCCGAAGTCCTTACCACTTTCAAGGAGGGAAAGCACAAATAGACTCCAAGAACGGCCAAACAGTGGCAAAATGGTAAAACCGCAACATATCAGCGGAATGTATAATCCTCGTAAGGTATAATCCCTACCTTAGCGCGGAAAGGAAGCAGGAGATGCACACACACCTAAATCGGATCACGGACGAGTACACCAAGATGGAGTAAGAAGAGATCCAACTGCTGAAGGCAGGAGCCCTGCCAGCTGGGTCTAAGCGACAGAAGGCTGCTTTCCTTTCCAGCATTGACAAGGACTACGAAGCATACCCATTAGTAGAGTCGATCGGGGAATGCTAGACTTAAAGGTTGGGTAGCTTTTAGATAGACGGTTACGAGATAGTTAGGTTACGCACCGTACTTAGCAGTATTTTTATATTAGATGCTCATGTGTTTCCCAAAATGAATTTCGAAAAGAAAATGAATTTCACTCATACCTCGAATTTCACAAAATCGATTTTCGTATCAATCCCAACTAGCCTTGTTTTGATACCCCAATTGTTTTAAGAAAATACCTTGCCTTTGAACTGTTGGTTTCAAAAAAAAAAAAAAAAGTTTTGGGCCTCAGGCCGAGCACTCACCTCGAGCCCTACGCGTTTCCTCTTTCAAAAAAAAAAGGTCGAGCCATTTCGGTCATGTCTCCCTGAGTTTTAAGTTCCAATTCCATCTTTTAAACAAGGTAGTGCTTCTAACCGTTTTAAATTCGAAAATACCAGTTTTGCAATTTTAGGGTTTTCGAATTGGGTTTTCATCTTTCCTTGATTTTTGGTTAGGATTGAGTATCTAAACGTTTACTTGTTGTGTTAGGATAGCTGTAGTTATGATTAGAACCCATTTCCCTGCCCAAACCACCAAATATTCGGATTTAGGGATTTTTGCCATAAATCCAAAATCCTTGTGTTTTCTTGACCCCACCATGCAATTGATGCATGGGTTATGATGACCAATGAACAAAAGCCACTCACTCCCTTAACCAATTTTGACCAACCCAAAACCCTAGCTTTTGAATTTGAGGGTTTTGCCCTAAATTCGAAATTTTTAATTTTGTTATCTCAATTGGGCCCTATGGGCCAATTAAAGCCTAAACCCTTTAATTGGAAGCCTGATGTACTTTTGACCAATTGGATTCAGGAGTTTTTGCCTGAATCTGAAAATGACCCAAAATACCTCTCACACTTAAAATTGGGTATTTTCGCCTAATTTGGGGACGACCTAATTCTGTTCAAAAGGGTCGGGCCTACCTATTGAATTGAGCCTCAAACCTTTTTATTGAAAGCCTAACCTATGAATGTAGCCGTTTGAATTTTGGCATTTTGTCCGAACTCGAAAATGACCAAAATGACCTTCGCGCTAAAACTCTTAACTCGCATCTTGAGGTCACCACTATGAAGACTTTCCCTTGGGGTAGTACTAAACACCTCGAGCCATCACCCTTAACCCAAACGAATTTCGGTATTTTGTCTGAATTCATAAATTACTAAAATACCCCTTAGACCTGAACCCTAATTTCTATAATTACCCAATCACCCCGGTATCCTCACATCTTGAGGACATTGTTATATTAGACTACCTCAAGGGTGGCACCATTCGTTTAAGTGCTATCTTATTTTAATACCAAATTTACCAAAACACACTCAAAGCCTAGACCTAAAATTTCCATGACTTATCAAGTACCTTAGTGCCCTCGCATTTTCAGGTCACCATTATTTTGGGTTACTCGAAGGAATCAAATATTTTGTCAATTTTGGTGTTCTTGTCAAATGACCGAAATACCCCTACCCCTAGATGACCCTACCTTGCCCAACTCTCGCCCCTAAGGGCATCCTTGTTATTAAAGACCCCTATTGACAACCTTGAGATTAAAGTCAACCCCAACATTTGAAACCCACCAACTCTCACCTAGTCAAACTTAGGTATTTGGCCTAAGAGTTTGAAATGACCTAATTAACCTTGCAACCGAACCCGCCTACCATGCTGTTGAGCAATTGGTCGAATTTCTAAACTCCAACTGACCCCTTTGTAACTCCACTAAGTTTTCATTTCAGACATCCCGATACCTCCTTCCATTCTTCTTAACACCTGAGGGGAGGAATTTCATAGTCTAGGACTAGGCTACCACTCATGTAGTTAGAAGAATTATTGTTAAGGTTGCACATAGAATTGATAGCGATGGTTTTTGGCACGAACAAGAGCAAGAGCGTCATCTTCATCTTTCTCATACCTGACCCGATTCTGTAAGACCTGAGCCCAGCTCCAGGAGGCCCAGGATCTCCCAACTTCGACTCGGATTTGGAGATGGGGGAGGCGGAGGCCATGAAGAACGAGTCTCCAGCTCAGAGCTATGACCAGGATGCTTCTGCAGGGATCAGTTCGAACACCGATAACGAAGACGCTCAACTTACCTACGACCGCACTCGCTTCAAGGTCGCCAAGGCAAAACGTCGACACAACTCTTTTTACAGCGGCTGTAACATCATTATTGAGAGGGGGATGAATGTGTCCGATGTGGGCAACCACGCCCCGAGGGTGCAAGAAGCACTCGACTTCCAAGGGTGGTTGCTAATGATGGAGGATCACTGACTACCTACATTCCAGATAGTTCGCGAGTTCTATGCGAATCTGCATGATCGTAAGATGGATTCCTTAAGGACTTGGCTGAGGGACAAGCCTATCACTGCGACCCCGATATTATCAGCCAGATTACCAAGAGCGCCACTAGCATCGAGAGCAGCACCAGGGGGACGCACAGTTAATGGAGCCTCCTCGTCCACACCAATGAGTGACCAGTCATCTGTTCACTTCTGAGTTTTCTCTTACATTCATCTCCCTCAACAACCCTAATTTCACCCTCAAATCTTGCTTGATTTTATTCCTTCGTGTAATGATTCTTACGTTTTTCTCTATTTCTCCTCTACATCCACTACAAAATCAATTCGTAGCTTCAATGAGGTACATGGCCAAGGCTACCATGGACTCATTATAGTCCACAAACCCACTCATCAACTCGTTGTTGCAAGGCAATCACTTTGTTGGCTAGAAGATGGCCAAGATAAAACTGAGGCCTTGAATGCAACGATGCCGAAAATGCCCATCGACGTGGTCGACAACTTCATCTTCTAGATGAGGCCATTTTTCACACGATGGAGCTTGAGCTTGAGTCGAGTGGCTCGACTCGGCTCGAAATTGCCCTTGTAGCAATCCCGAGTATGATCTTGAGCTACTATACCTTCCGAACGAGCCATGTTCAAGCAAGGCTTTTCTAGCTCGGCTCGAGCTCGAGATCGACTCGATTATATGCCCTCTAAAATGAGCCAATTCGAGATTTCCAAAACTCGGCTCGGCTCGATTGCAGGCCTAATCCCATCCATTTTGTTCCTCAGAAACTGATTTTCATCCTGCAAACTCACACAAATTTTATTAGTATCAAACAATTTGGTTATTAATGGATTATTCTCTACCTTCAAAGATTTTTCGGTCTTGTAGGCCGAGTCCAACAGATTTTAAGAGATATGTTTTCCTCTTCAGCTACAGCCAATTGCTTCAAGAGTTCTTTGCACTTCTTCCTAGCATCTGTGAAATTTCTGACAAGAGTGTCATGGGACACAATATGGCTGCAACTTTTCACTGAACCTTCATCTAAAATCTCCTCATAAGCATTGCCATCTGTCTCAGCTGAAACAGAATCACTGGAACCTTGAATGGTAGCAGGGAATGCCATGCAAACAACTTTCTTCCCTTTTTTGTCATCGGAATCATTTGACTTTAATTCACCACTCAAGGATGCATTCATGGTGTTTTCTTTTGCATTCTTTAGGTTTCCATAGTCAGCCTTGATGTGACCATATCCCTAACATTCATAGCATTGAGGAAAATAAGATTTCTTGTCTTTGTAGGATTTATTTCTTGGATCCTTTTGAGGTTCTCCTTTGATTGGCCACTCTGATGATCTTCTTCCAGCATTTTTAACATTCTTTAGATACTTCTGGAAGTTCCAGGTTAGCATAGCTATTGGTTCAAAGTCAAATGACTCATCATCACTCGATTCTTCATGAACCACTTTATTTTCCTTCTTGGTGGTTTTCAGTGCTATGCTCTTAGCTTTGGGAGAGAATCTCATGCTCTCATAAGTTATGAGAGAACCTATCAATTCATCAACTTCCAGTAGCTCTACATCCTTACTTTCTTCAACCGCAGTTATCTTGGTGTCAAAACGTGGAGGAAATGATCTAAGAATTTTTTTCAACCACTCTTACTTCAGGTACTTTCTCACCAAGCCCTCGCATAGAGTTCACAATCTCACTTAATTTGGTGTAGAATTCACCAAACATTTCATCTTCCATTATGTTCACAGTCTCAAACCGAGACATCAACATCTGAAGTTTGGCCTTCGTCACTCCCTTTGAGCCTTCGTGAGTCTTCTTAAGAATATCCCATGGTTCCTTTGAGGTCTCACATAGAGTAATTCGTCGAAACTCATCTGATGATACATAGTTGAAAATGCAACTTAACCCACGATTATTCTAGTTGCTCTTCACTATATCCTCTTTGCTCCACTTTTCAAGATCACCATTTGGTCTTTCAAAACCCTTTTCAATAGTAACCCATATATTATTATTAAGCCCCTTCAAGTAGGTTTTCATACGGACTTTCCAATGAGCATAATCATTTCCATTGAAGATGGGAGGAGCATTGGAAATTGAAGTATTTGGCTCCATAACAAAGAGATCAACAAACACGCTCAAGGTGTTAGTCAAATACCGAGTGAACCCGCTCTAATACCAATTGAAAGTTTACTATGATCGTGTTCTACCTCTAATAGCCAACCAAGCAACAAAAGAAACTATGTCTTATAACAAACACATAGCATGCACAACGGAATTTTAAAACATCACAAATCTAGAAACATCCACACACCACAACACAAAGATTTGTTTACGAAAATGGAAAACCCTTTGAACATATCAAAGGTAAAAATCACTCCGAGGCAGTCAAACCTAGGAAATCACTAAATGAAGATTCATAGTTACAGAATAGACGATACTCACAACCTTGAGGACCTCTAAACTTAGTAAGAACAACAAGCTTCCTAGCTTGTCTTCATCATGACCATCTTCAAGCAGTGCATCTCCTTACCGACCCTTCGGTAGACTTCTTTCTTCAAGCGTCCATAGCAGCAAACTTTATTGTAGATGAACAAGCAAACTCGTAGAGAGAAAACACCTTGAGACTTTTAGAGAATAGTGCTCAAAAAAATAATACCCAAAAGTTTGCAGTGAATAGTGATAGGAAGACTATTTATAGGAGACCCATTTTCTTTGTCACGTCCTAACGGGACACTTTCCCGTTATGACGGAATGAACCGATTCGTAGATTTGAGAATTCAACGTCCTAACGAGAAAGCAGTTCCGTTATGACGGGAAGAACAAATGTTTCCTCTTTGTCACATGTCTCGTCTTAATGCACCAGCTGACGGGAAACTAGGGAGTCCAAATTTGGTCCCGTTACATGTCCCGTCCTGACGAGAGAACATAGGCTTCAATTTTGTTCTCATCACTTGTCTCGTTCTGACGAGCTTCCTGACGAGAAACCAGGGAGTTCAACTTTGCTCCCGTTACTTGTCCCGTTTTGATGGGGTTCCTAACGAAAAACTAAGGAGTCCAACTTTTGCTCCCGTCACATCCTTGTCCTGACGCAGTTCCTGGCGAGAAACCAAGGAGTCCATCTTTGCTCTCATTGTATGTCTCGTTTTGATGGCACTCTTGATGAGAAACTAGTAACTCCTCGTTACTTGTCTTGTTCTGACGACACTTCTAACAGGAAAACATGGAACACTTCAAGAACCCTTAAAAACCTAAGAACAACTCCACAAAATACCACAAAGTTTTAAACAACATAAGCATACAAGAAATATCATTGAATAGGGCCAACCTAAAACCTAACAAATACAATTCAAACACTAGATAAGTATTGTTACAACTTTGAACTCAAACTTCGTTACTTATCTTTAGGATGATTGGAGTGATCATGCATTTGACTATTGACAGGAGCTTTTAAAGCTCTGGCCCAATGTATTTTAGGGCCTTAGAGCATTCCCAGTAGACTCTCTTATAGGGAGTCTGTTCCCTAAATTTAGGAAAAATGTCAAAAAATTGCAAAAACCAACCCACAACAGACTCCTTATATGCTTCCTTAAACCATCAGCTGCTACAGTTGAACCCAATGTTTTAGGTTCAACTGTAGCAATCCTTGTGATTATTATATTCATAAAATCATTATTATATTCATAAAATTATTTTCTACCTCTAATGGGTTTGCGAAGGAGGAGAAGACCCATTCGAGGAGAAGGAGAAGAAGCTGAATCGGATGGAGAAGACCCATTCATAAAGCTGAATCGGTCTTCTCCTTCTTTTCCGTCTGAGAAGAAGCTGAATCGCAACTTCCCAAATAGAGAATGCAAAATATTCGCATCTTCATTTCTTCTCCCTTTGCCAAACAGAGAAAGCTTAAAGAAAAAAATAACTGGGTTAGATGAAAACTCGGAAAAAAAATAACAGGAAAAATATTCGCATCTTCATTTTCCTCCGTTTCTCAGGACCCAAACAGAGAACTCGGAGAAGATGAGACGATGCAGTTCAAAGATGAAACGATGCAGCAAAAACCCAGACCGATCAAGACCCAACAGAAACCCAGAAACCCAGACCTATCAAACCAGACCTCATGGTTCTCATATATGCTCACCAAACTTCACCATTCAGGGAGATCGAGAGAGTTAGGCAGAGAGTGAGATGGAGATGAGTGAGGTAGAAAGGGAGAGAGGTGCAGCTGGAGGGGAAAGAAAGAAGACGGAGATGAGATGAGATGAGAGAGAGAGAGAAAGAAAGGTTAAATTAAAAGAATAAAATATAAAAAAGTAAAATAAAAATAAAAATATTTTAATCATATAGGGAAGCATTTAGGGAAGCTATTGGGGTGCAAATTGACATAGAAAAGCAAAAAGTAGTTTGAATCCTTAAACTTAGGGAATATGACCGGGTAGCTGCTGGGAATGCTCTTAGGTGAAACTTTGAGATGGGGCCTTATTATTATTATTATTATTATTTTTAAGTAAAAAAATATTTATTTTAATATTATTATTATTATATTTTATTTAAAAATCATTCTTCTTGCTTTTTGGAATGCAAAATTACTGATTAAGTTTTTATAATCAAGATTTTCTAACATCCTTTTTTCAATTGATAATATGGCTAATCCATTTAATCTCTCTTGTGACATTGTTAATCTTAGGTAGAATTTTATCAATTTTAATTTTAAAAAACATCTTTCTGTAGAAGCAACTGTAACAGCTATTGTCAATAAAATTCTATAAGCGATGCATGCATTTGGGAAAAAATCAAGTCTTTTTATATAATTTAATATGTCAATTGAAGCACTTTTTTGCATCAATATTTTTCCATTGGCTTGTGTCATAAATATTTGTAACAATAGAATTAGATACATCAATAGTATTTTCATTATCTTCTAATTCTTTTTGATGAATTTCTTGTTCTTTTATGAGTTTTTCACCTAAATTATCCTCTATATTTTGTTTATTTCTAATAACAAATTTATTTAGAACTCCTCTTTGAGATTCAATCCGTTTCTCTACTTTTTTTTTTTTTTTTTTTTTTTTCCAAATGCATATTTTCTACTAGTAGACATGTTTGATTAAAAATAGAACAATAAATCAGTGAGCCAGAGACTAGAGGTTCTTGGAGATTTCTCATTTTGGAGAGGAAGAAGGTTTTGGAGAATTAGCATGAAGGTTCTTGATCTTCGAAAGAGTTAGAAAAATTGCAGGCTAGATAATAGATATGAGTGAAATTTCTCGTTCTTATGTGAAATTCCAACAACAAAGAGATAAGAGACAACCTACATTCCACTTTGAGAATAAACAATACTATTTGATTCCTCTTTTAATGTGAAATTCCATTACTTAGAGACAATAGACGTTGGTGATAGGTTTTTTAATAATATTTCATTCTCCAAATTCCATCAAAGAGACAGAGACGTTGGTTAGAGATTTTTTTTTCTTTTGAATAATTTATTTATTTATTTTTTTATGCTAGTCCTTATTAAATTGGGCCTTATTACTTATTTACCATTATTAGAGTCCTTAAATTTTTATGGAAATTTTTTTTGGGCCTTATTAAAAAAAAGTTTACCAAAATTTTTTTTTGGGCCTTATTAAAATTTTTTTTGAGGCCTTATTAAATGGGGGCCCTAGGCAACGGCCTAAGTCGCCGGCCTTGGAGCTTTATCGCTTAACAATTTTAATCCTTAAATCCAGTATGTGCAGGGCGGGGCGGATGGGTTGGGTTGTGCGGGTTTCGACAGGTTTTTCCCACTCCTACTTATAATATAGATTTATGAAAACAAGTTGCACGTATTATTCTGTCATTTGTTGAAAGATACAAGTATCCTCGTGATTATATGTAGAGAAAACTTCACAAAATCTTCATAAACTTTCACTCGTTTTGACACTATTTCTCGAAGTTTAAAAACTCTCATTAAGAGTATGAACTTTAAATTTGTTTCAATTACTCAATTCCATTAGGATTTTCCGTTAAATTTTGTCAAAATTCTTAAAATAACATCTTTTTATTTTATTTATTTTTTTAAATTACCCAATTCCATTAGGATTTTCCGTTAAATTTGGTCAAAATTCCTAAAATAACAATTCTTTGTTATGTAAAAAAAAAAAAACATTGCAAAGATGTTGCAAAATTTTTGCAAAGTTTATAAAAATCTTTATAAATTTTTATTTTATTTTATTTTATAATAAAAAGAGGGGTATTTTTAAAATTTTGACAGGATTTAATAAATTTTTTTAACTAAATGAAATAATTGAAAAAAATTGAGAGTTCGATATCCTTAATTAAGAGTTTTTAAAATTAAAAGAGTAATTTCAAAATGTGTTAAAGTTAATAAGAGTTTTGTAAAGTTTCTCTTAACATGAGTCATCCATCTCTCTGCGTCTATTTCTTTAAAAATGTAATATGTAAAGCTTGAAAAAAAAAAAAAAAAAAAAAAAAAGAGACTAGCTAGTAATCTTTAGTCACAAATGCAACACGTGTGGGTGTATTTTCTTCAAAATCCTTGGCCATTACAAATTTCCAACCCCACCACAAAACAAAACAAAAAAAAAAAGGTTTGTTGTTGCCGACTTTACAAAGCAGAGTGGGAGGAAATAAGAAAAAAATCTCACCAAGTAAAACGGGCGAGGTAGCCCTTTGCAAAAAGCGCCACGTATACCATCCGCAAACCACATCCAGTCCCTCTAAATTACACTCAACTCTCCCTCTACGCCCCAAAGGTCCTCTCTGCTTCCAAAAGGCCAGAGCTTGTTATCTAACGCAGATACACGCATACTTGCTCCACTCCCAATCCCTCTGCTTCAAGGTACACCCTTCTGCTTCTCTTTTCTCTCAATTTCTATTCTTATCTTAAATGGGTTTATAATCAGATTGTTTCATCTTTCTTTTTCATTTTTGACAAGAGAAAAAATATTTTCTTCATGCTATTTATGGCTTCAGTTTACTCGAATTGTCGTTAAATCTCATTTTTGTGGTCAAATTATTTGTGGGTAATGGAGAGCTACAATCAGGAGCAAAAGATCATGTTTTTTTTTTTCTTTTTTGTTGTTTCAGTTCGGTTTGTGTTTGGTGGTGTGTATCAGTGTATGATTTCTCCCAGCTCTCCATATTTCAAATTTCAAGCTTTTTGTGGTGGCAGAATTGCTTGTATAGATATGTGTATATTAGTGGTTTAGAGAATGAAATGAAATTTCAAAATACATATCATTACATAGTGTATAAGAAATCTACGCAAGAAAATCGTAAGTATATAAAAAGTATAAATTGAATGATTTGCAGAAGTTGATTTTTAATTCCTATGTATGGTATCTGAGATACTACTGTAGGAGAGGAAAAGGAAAGAACACTTGGAATCTTCCACTCAGGACCTTAACCCCAACCTGTTTGTTATGAGGTTCCAAGTTTTGTTTTCCTTTTGTGCTATATGTTGGTGCTGAATTGATTTGAGTTTTCTAGCATTTAATTTCAAGTTTTTTTTTTTTTTTTTTTTTTCAGGAAAAAAAAAAAAAAAAAATGAATGAGCACTTTTAGGATAAAGGAAGATGAAAAAGAAATGGTGGTATCAATATAAACTGATAGTATTAAGAACAAGAAAAATAAAGTTCTATGTTGTTGAAAATACACATTAATGGATAGGTTCCAGGTATCATAAGTTTTGAGGTTGTGTTGATATACTCTTCGGTTTGCCTTGTATAGAAACTTGTCTGTGTAAGGCATCTTTTTGTTGTGGTTGTTTATTTCTCTTTTTGTTTATTGGAAATACTAAATTGTAGATGAAAGACTTCCTGTCCCTTGATTTTCTTGTCATAAAATCTTGAACTGTTCAGACGGTATAAATCAAGTAATTCTTACTTATCAAAAAAAAATCTTGAACTGTTTTTAATTTCACTCTTGTCATGGTAATCTATAATGAATTTTGTTCTTTAAGTAAAAGATATGTCTCCTTTCTTGAAAGTATTAAGCACCTGTCGGATAGCTTCCATTAGCTGTCCATGTTGCTTCTAACCTAAGCTCCCTCTTCCTTGCATGGTTTTCTCAAAGTCAATGTTTGTTCTCATGCACATTGACTAGACTGCTTAATCTTATTCTATATGTTATCGTTTATAAAATTCATGTTTATATATAGCACTAATACCAGTGTTATTTTCTCTTAGATTTTAATTCCTTTTTCTGGTTTCAGGGATGGCAGCATCATCCGCGTGCCTTGTGGGGAATAGTTTCTCTACCCAGAGTGCAAAAACAAGTTTGAGCAAAGATATCTATGGGAAGTTGGTCTTTCCTTTTCCACGCCTTCCATCATTTCGTAAGGCCTCGAAAGTAGTTTTTGCAAAGGCATCTTTGGACCAGATGCACCATGAACGAAGAAGAGACTTTCTAAAGTTGTTGCTTGGAAATGTTGGAGTTGGTGTGCCTGCTTTACTGGGAAGTGGGAATGCGAAGGCTGATGACCAAGGGGTTTCTTCCTCCAGGATGTCTTATTCTAGGTTTTTGGAGTATTTGGACAAGGACAGAGTGAAAAAGGTTGATTTGTTTGAGAATGGAACCATAGCTATTGTTGAGGCTGTTTCTCCTGAACTGGGTAACCGGGTTCAGCGAGTTCGCGTGCAGCTTCCAGGGCTCAGCCAGGAACTCCTTCAGAAGTTCAGGGAAAAGAACATTGACTTTGCGGCACATAATGCCCAAGAAGACTCTGGATCTCTGCTATTCAATTTGATTGGGAATCTCGCTTTCCCTTTAATCTTAATTGGGGGACTATTCTTACTCTCAAGGCGCTCATCTGGAGGCATGGGTGGTCCAGGTGGACCTGGATTCCCCCTTTCCTTTGGCCAATCTAAAGCCAAGTTCCAAATGGAACCAAACACTGGAGTGACATTTGATGATGTTGCCGGAGTAGATGAAGCTAAGCAGGATTTCATGGAGGTGGTGGAGTTTCTGAAGAAGCCTGAAAGGTTCACAGCAGTTGGGGCTCGTATTCCAAAAGGGGTTCTTCTTATCGGTCCTCCTGGTACTGGAAAGACTCTGCTAGCCAAGGCGATTGCTGGTGAAGCTGGTGTTCCATTTTTCTCCATCTCAGGTTCAGAGTTTGTAGAAATGTTTGTTGGTGTTGGTGCCTCTCGAGTCCGTGATCTTTTCAAAAAGGCAAAGGAAAATGCTCCTTGCATTGTTTTTGTTGATGAAATTGATGCTGTTGGACGGCAAAGAGGAACTGGAATTGGTGGAGGGAATGATGAAAGAGAACAGACTCTTAACCAACTTTTGACAGAAATGGATGGTTTCGAAGGTAATACTGGTATCATCGTTGTTGCAGCAACTAACAGGGCGGACATTCTCGACTCTGCCTTACTGAGGCCTGGACGGTTCGATAGACAGGTGAGGATATGTCATCAATGCTTATTGCTCCTATTAATAGGGAAAGTACTGAAGTTTGTACTCTATTGCAGGTAACTGTTGATGTTCCAGATATACGGGGAAGAACGGAGATCTTAAAGGTTCATGGTAGCAACAAAAAGTTTGATTCAGATGTTTCTCTTGATGTTGTAGCCATGAGAACACCTGGTTTTAGCGGAGCAGATCTTGCAAATCTCTTAAATGAGGCAGCTATACTCGCTGGTAGGCGTGGGAAGACGGGAATTTCATCTAAAGAGATTGATGATTCAATTGATAGGATTGTGGCTGGAATGGAAGGTACAGTAATGACAGATGGGAAAAGCAAAAGTCTTGTGGCATATCATGAAGTTGGGCATGCCATTTGTGGGTAAGTGTCTTGTTGTTTTTGATAAGTAATGTATTTTTAATTAAAAAAGTAAGGTGCTCCTAAGTACACATATAGTATACACAAGAGGCTCGAAACGAGCAAAAGAAACCCAAATGATACAGCAAGAGCACCCACAAATCCTCATACCCGACAAGCCCTCAAACCAAAACCCACAAAACAACAAAGCCCAAAACCCCGTGAGGCACTCAATACTAGAAAGTGTGAGTCTTGCCTTTCCCCCGCCTAGAGGATGCTCCCTTAGCATCATAGTTGACGGAGCATTCTAAGTTCAGAAGCTCCCTTCTACCTTTTACCTCCCGAGGTTACCTCTAAGGGGTACCCTTAACAAATGTCTTGTGGTTTTGTTTATTTTAGAATCCTCCATATAATATTTTTACAAGGCCATGTTCAACTTTGAAAGTTTGCACACTACACTTGTATATGATCTTTCCCCCAACATTTTTTTGATAAGAACACAAGCATGTTTTTTTGTAAGGTGTTCTGGCAGTCTCCTTTAAGTGCATCCATACATCCTTTTGTACAACAGTTCCTGCAATGACTGTTACCGTACCAGTGTTTGCTTTTGTTACACAAAGGACTCTGTTATTCCTCATAAGCCTTGCAAATGTAAAAATAATAGCAGCTATGGTCAAATTCCCATTTAAAAGCAAATGTATAGTGCAGTTGACAACGTAGTTACAATTACTGTTTTTTTTTTTTTTTTTTTTTTTTTTTTTTTTTTTTTTTAAAGTAATCAAGATATCATTAAAAACATAAGGTGGCTGTAGGTACATTGAGAGTATACAAAAGAAGCCACCTAATTAGTAGAAGCAAAAAGAACTAGAAGTTCATGAAAACTAATCACCAAAAGAAAAACAAAAGCAATTGTCCAAAGATATCGGGTGTTGAAAAATAAAAACTTAAATCTCCTCCAAAGTCCTCTCACGGTACTCAACTTTTGTCATTCCTTTTCCTCCAAAGAACCACAAAAGACACGAAGGTATCATCTTTCATACAACAGCACTTGAGTGTTGCCAGTAGTTGACCAACAAGCATACAAGTAGACGACTTGTCTAGGCATAACCCAAGACAGTGCAAATCAACTAAAGAAAACATTCCACATAGCACAAGCAACCCTACAATGAAAAAGAAGATCACAAACTCTCCATACAACACTAATATACCACAATGACGCGCTGCTTTTTCATCTCACTTTCCCTAAATACAACACCCGAAAAAACTAGGCAAAGACATCCACCTCCCCCAATCATGAGTCATTCTAGTAAAGTTCACGTTCCACTGAAGGGAACCTCTAGGATTTTCCAAGTGATTCGCAACAAAAGCACCTTTGTGCACACAATACCAAATAAATCCGAAAAGGCTTTCTTAAGGACCAAATCCCCACCAGAGATCATGCCAAATCCCCACACTTTGGCTTTCACTGAATGTAGTTACTCTTACTTCTGTGAAATATGCATTGGTAGCATTGATCATGCAACTGCTTACGAAAAAAAAATGTAATCATGCCACTAGGGCAGATAAACAGCATTAATTGCCAATAAGTAAAGCAGTTTTTAGCATTCGAGGGACATGGAAGTACATTTGATTACATCCCTTTCAAGTGGAGAATCAGTGAATTTTGGGGTTGTAGTTGTGTACTCTGAATCCACCAAGACAACTACTAGCTTGCCTATCCAAAATATTATTTTAGGCTCCGGCCACCTTGCTTATTGCAGCAAATACATGCTGAATTCCTCCAACCCCACCCAAAAGAAATCCGCTTTTTTTGCACAATATTGCCGTCATATATATCATAGCTATATACTATCTGGACGTTTTCCCCTCTCTCTCCACATGCGTTGACACCTGCTTGCACATACACACAGCCATACATGGCATACGTGATAGGAGTTGCAGCACTTGTGACCATAGGAGTTGAATGTACAAATTTTCAATCTGGTGCAAGTTTTGCAGGATTCATCACACATACCAGAATCTGCGTGGATTTAAATCAAAGGGGTTTAAGAAATGTGTCAAATGTTAAAAACCATATTACTATTGAATATTTAAAATATAGCCAATGGTCCATAGACCAAATGGCATCTCCTCTCCCCTAAATCAAGGGCTGGAAGGTAGAAAAGAAAAGGTGGATATGGGCTCGATCCCATAGGGGTGGGTACACATGCTTATTTATATTTTGTATGTAGTGATACCTTATCTTTATTTGTTGTTAAAAGGCTATATTATTTATATAAAATTGATAATAACTTCTAAATTTTTACATTTAATTCTTTTTCTTTTTAATGCTAGTATGATCAAACTTTCTGAAGCCTAAATTAAATAGATTTGAAATTGAATCCTAAGAATTGGATTTGAAGTTGAACAATTTAGATATGATATGGCATGACTATTGAATCTTATTAAGTGTAATCCAAGTCAAGCTTGGAACAGGATCCAAGTTATTTACAATTTTGCATAGAAGTGGCATTATTTGGTACTATAATGCCTGAGTGGGTTTCATAGTCACTGATAACTACTTGTGTCTTCTCTGACCTTTGTGCCACTGATAACCCTCCATAGTTTCTAAAGCTCACCATAATTTTCGCATAGTATTGTATGCTATCACTTGTCTCTTCTCTTCTCTGTCTGTTCTGCCCATAGTCTTCCCCAGCATAATTTAAGTGACCTTTCTTCACATGTTCTCTGATAGAGTTCAAATAATTTATGATATGTTTTTATCCTTTTGTTCCGTGCAGGACTTTGACTCCAGGGCATGATGCTGTTCAGAAAGTGACCCTAGTTCCACGTGGTCAGGCACGGGGTCTTACCTGGTTTATTCCTGCTGATGATCCTACCCTGATCTCCAAGCAGCAGCTCTTTGCTCGAATTGTTGGTGGACTAGGAGGCAGAGCTGCAGAGGAAGTGATCTTTGGTGAGCCAGAGGTGACAACAGGTGCAGCTGGTGATTTGCAGCAGATTACTGGTTTGGCAAAACAGGTTACACAATTTTGCTTGGTTCTCAGTTTAAGTGTGGTTTTCCGCTTCTATCTAGGCATTTATCTAGGGGGTTCCTACTTTAATTTTGTAGCCAATAACTCATCAAATGAACATTTCCTTTGTTCTAACCATAAAAAGTTAATGGAGGGATTTGATTATCTGTTTGCAGATGGTAACAACATTTGGAATGTCTGAAATTGGCCCATGGTCACTTATGGACTCAGCCCAGAGTGGGGATGTCATCATGAGAATGATGGCGAGGAACTCAATGTCAGAAAAGCTTGCTGAAGACATTGACGATGCCATCAAGAGGATATCAGACAAAGCATATGAAATTGCATTGACCCACATAAGGAACAACCGTGAGGCCATTGACAAGATCGTGGAAGTCCTCCTTGAGAAGGAAACGATGTCTGGGGATGAATTCCGGGCACTTCTCTCAGAATTTGTTGAAATCCCAGTTGAAAATCGGGTCCCTACTTCATTGCCCTCACCGGTCACTGTTTGAATAGCAAAAATTAGACTTGTAACTGTCATTGATTCTTGATCACACACGTATTGGATTGGTTAAATGTATTATATCTGTAATCTTCAGTAAAAGTGAAAGAATAGTTCAATATATCAGCCTTACTGCAGCACTATGGACGTAGTACATATACGCTGCAGCTCTTAACGGAGTAGTTGTTCATCTACCTAGCACCTCTAAATTCTTATATTGGTCGTAACTAGTAAACCTGCAGAAACCATATGCTGAGTACTAACTTGACTTGTCAGAGTCAAATCTATGAGCGGATCGGTTTGGTCTGGCCCTGATGTTGAAGATCAGAAATTTATGTGCACTTCCTATACATGTCACACATATCAATGTTTTCAGTGATTCAGGAAATATGGTGACACCCTACTTTTGAAATCTTTGAAGCACTTTCTGAAAATGCTATGTCCTCTTTCCTTTATTCCTCTGTTTCCTCTTTCATTAGTCAACCCTATCCGCAGAAAAAAATATTGAAAGATTGCTAGGATCGTGTTCTACCTGTATTTGACAAAATTAAGCCATATAACAAACACATTGCATGCATTGCTTAATTTAAAACAATCATCAACATAACACAAGGTTTGTTTACGATTTGAAAAATCCTTTAAACACATTGAAGGTAAAAACCACTTTGAAGCAGCTAAACTCGGGAAATCACTATATGAAGATTCAGAGTTACAGACTAGACGATATTCACAATCTTGAGGACCTCTAGACTTGGTAAGAACAATAAGCTTTTCAGCTTGTCTCTATCTTGACCATATCTTCATGGAGTGTATCTCCTCACCGACCCTTTTGGTAGACTTCTTTCTTTAAGTAACCAAACCCATAATCTTGTGTAGATTGAATGAACAAGGCAACACGCCAAAATACCAACATCAACTCACGAGACTCAGCGCTTGTAGAGAAAATCGGTGGAGACTTCAGTGAACAAAGCACAGAAAGATATTTCTCAAAGTCTGCAATGAACAATTACACGAAAACCATTTATAGTGGAGACATTTCCTTCTTCACGTCTTAACGGTATAGCACCCTCGTTATGACGGGAAGGCCAAATTCATGAATCTGAGAAATTCACGTACTAACTAGAAAGCAGTCTGTTTTGACAGAAAGAATAATTGTCTCCTCTTCGTCACATGTCCCATCTTAACGTACCTTCCGACAAGAAAAACAGTAGGTCCAACATTGGTCCCGTTATGTGTCCCGTCTTGAAGAGGTTCATGACGAGAAAATAGTAGCTTCAACTTTGCTCCCGTCACATGTCCCATCCTGATGAGGTTCATGACGAGAAAACAGTAGCTTCAACTTGCTTCTATCACATGTTCCGTCCTGGCACAACTCCTGATGAGAAAGCAGTAACTCCCCATTTCATCTCTCGTTCTGATGGGAAAATAGTAACTCCCTGTTACATGTCTCACTTTGACGGCACTCCTAACAAAAAAAAAGTAACTCCCTGTTACATGTCCTGTTCTGACGGGAAAACAAAGAGCTTCTTCAAACAGTTCCTAAAGACCTCAAAAGCTATTCCCCAAAGTTTTAAACAACAAGAAATACAATAATGAACATTGAACAAGGCCAAACGAAAACCTAACAATATCTCCCTTTGTCCATTCAATGACAAAACCCTAAATAAGGTTTAAAACTTTACAAAATACCAAAATCAACAAATCAAAAAGCAAGACCAACTAAATACCAAGAATACACCAAGTGCAATCCTTCCATACCATAGTGCTAGGTCATGGGACACTTCACCAAAAGACCATTGTTGCACTTCACCAAAATCAATCAAGAACATTCACTGTCCCGATTCTAAAATTTCACACAAGAAGCATTATTGTACCATATTCAAAACTTGAATAATAGATAATCATTTGCATAAAATGAGAAATGTCACAAGTTAAACAAAACATATAAACATCTGTTAAATGCCAAAGTATTCATATTTTAACCCATAAACTTATATGTGTTAATTCCAAGTGTTGTTAATTTATGCTATTTTAGTTCTTTTATGTGTTTTCCATGCTTTTGTAGGCTTTTGGAAGAGAAGGAAGTAAATCAGGAAGATTTAGGCTTAAAGAGAGAATTTGGGAAAAGTTGAAGTTTCTGGTAGTGCGATCGATTGCAGGAGACCTGTGATTGAGTGCACTTGCGATCGAGCGCACACGAGTTGTGATCGATCGCACCCGTGCGCTAGAGAACAATGAGCTGTGGCCAAACTCCCTTTCCTTCCATGTTAGGGTTTTCCAAGTCCCACTTGTAATAGGACTAAACCCTACGAATTTTCTAGGTTTACTAGTGTGTCAAGAACTTCTAAAAGCCTATAAATAGACCTCTAAATCCTAAGAATAATCATCCTGGAAAGGAGACAACTTTGGAGAGAGGAATTGGAGGCTACTTCTAGGAGCGGTTTTCGGTTCTTTCTTTCCCTTTTATTTTTAGTTTTATTTTAATTATGTGTAACTAACTCTTAAGGAGGGCTAGATTGAAGCCCTAATTATGTTTATTTAATATTTCAATATTGGCGCCTTTGTGATAATCATATTGTGTTGCTTAACTTGATTAATTCCTATTTTCTTGAATTCCTCATATGTATGTGATTGGCCATTATATGCATGTGGTATGGATTAGTTAATTAAATCAATTTGGATGACCGAGTCCTAGGTTTAATAAGAGTAACAAAAGAAATCCACACCGGATTCTTTGGTTAATCAACATGGAAAAACCGGGAGTATACACCCATGCCCTAGGTTCCGTGTGTTTGTCGATTTCCATAGATTTATGCTTTCTTAAAGAACAACTTAGTATACACCCATGCTAAATCCTTTGAGAAAGAAAAGAGTTTGAGTATGCACCCATGCCTAACTCGTTGCTTAGGAAAATCAATAGCTTAAGGAGTATACACTCATGCCCTTAGGTTGGCAAACATTAGGTATTCATAATATGATTGGATTCTTGGCATATTGTTATATTAGTTGAGCATAATTAGTGGTAAATATCAAAGCCCTACCTTTACTTTATCTTTATATCTTTTTATTTCTTTTCATAATATCAATTTAGTGACAACTTGATTTTTTTAATCAATTCTAAATAAAATCAACAATCCTCGTAAGATCGACCTCGCACTTGTTGCACTATACTATCATTTGATTTTGTGCACTGGCGAGTAAAACATACTAAATATTATCTATTAATTTAGGTAGTATTTGGCACAACAACATCAACCACCAACCAAAATAAGAAATTAAACCAAATATTGTTTGAAAATTTGAACCCATTTCTCCCCCTTTTTGTCACAATTGGACAAAGGGAAAGATTGAAACAAGAAAGGATTACTCAGAATCCTCAAAATCTTCATCACGAGACTTCTCTTGAGAGCTTAAGAGGGATTGGACAGCTGCTTCAACCTTGTCCACTTGATGTTGCACCTCACCAACACTTTGTTTAAGCTCATTTAATTGAAAACTTATAAAATTCTTATGTTGGTCAAGAAGGTCTTCTAGCTGACTCAACTACTCGGAAGAAAGAAATCTAGAGTCACTTGAAGTAGATGCAGTTGAGGAAGGAGCAAACATGGAACTTCTCCTTTCCTCAGATTTTGTCAGAGTCAACCGATCAAAAGACGAAGGCTGACTTGCAACAACCTCATTCTGTCGTCGAGGCACAGAAAAATGAGAAAATACCTTGCTGATAACCCCAACATATCCAAGACCCAAATTCAAGGCCTTTGCATTAGAGACATATTCAATGCCATCAATGATCACTGAGGCAAGGTCCACTTGTGATTTTTTAGAAGGGCATACAGGAGATGAGCACAGTCAGTTGAAAGCATTGAATGTTGAATGAGAGACATTAGATTACTTTTGATAATAAGATTGAGAACTCTCTTAGGGAGCTTGATGGATTTGATTGGGAAGGCTTTCCATGAGCGAGGCCAAGGAACGAATCCAAATAATTCACCCATTTCTTCACATGAAGGAGCATCCTCAGGAGCATAAGGAAATTGACTCTTGGAAATATGAGGAATCTTCAAAATCTTGGCCAAAGTCTCTAGATCAAGTGTAATATCTTTTCCTTTGACAAATGTGGTAAGGGTTGAAGAGGAAGCACAATTTTCTTGAACATTCAAGTAAAATTCCCGAACCATTTTAGGAAATACAGCTGGTTGAGGCATAGCGAACGGAAGCTATTTTCTGCTTTCAAAAACCAAAGGAATGAACCTAAGTTCTTCTGAAGAAAAATCCTCCAAGGTGATAGGACGTTCCACAATAACCTTGCATCCTGAGAACTTCTTTGACAGAAAACGAACTTGATCAAAACCTGTCTGAAACCTCCATGCAAAAGCATCTTCTCCATCGGTAATGGCTATTTTTGATAAGGGAGTAGTAGGACCAATAGCTACTTGAGCCTTCTTCACAAATTGAACAATCATAATAGGTTTGAGATTTGCATCCTTTTATACTCTAGAGAGTTTCTTTCCTTTCGAGGAAGACATATCTGCATCAAGAAACACTCTATAAAGTTCCAAGAATCAATTTTCAACATAAATTTCAAGACAGAATTTGAGCAAATCAATACTCAAAGAAATTGGACGAGTTGAAGAGCATTTGACACACAAGATACACTCAACTTGGCAGTTTGAGTGTTGAGCAAAAACTTAAACAATACTTGTAACACTCCAGTCCCATTTTGGGAAGATGAGAAGAAGCCCACATAGAATGGATGGTTTATAAAGATAGTCATGGGTGCTAAGTCCCACATTGCCTAGTTACTAGGTGAAACCGGACTTTATAATGAATTCTAGAAAAGCTTCAAATTGACTAGTCCTTTTGGAGTAATAGCGCAGATGTGGCTAGCACTTTTTCTTGGGTCGTTACAAGAGGTATCAGAGCCACCTAGTAATGCCAGGTCATATGGTACTGGAGCACTGCATGATGTGGCCCTGACGAGGACGTCAGGAATTTAAGAGGGAAATTTTGTAACACCTCGGTCCTATATTGGGAAGACGAGAAGAAGCCCACATAGAGTGGGTTGGTTTATAAAGATAGTTATGGGTGCTAAGTCCCACATTGCCTAGTTACTAAGAGAAACTGGGCTTTATAATGAATTCTAAAAAAGTTTCAAATCGACTAGTCATTTTGGAGTAATAGCGCAAATGTGGCTAGCACTTTTCCCTAGGTCATTACAAATGGTATTAGAGCCACCTAGTAACGCCAGGTCATATGGTATCGGAGCACTGCATGAAGTGGCCCTGACGAGGACTTCAGGAATTTAAGAGGGGGAGTTTGTAACACCTCGGTCCCATATTAAGAAGATGAAAAGAAGCCCACATAGAGTGGGTTGGTTTATAATCTCAGGAGTAATCTCAAAAGAATGAATTCAAACCAACAATGTTCATAAAAAATTAATAGACAGGAGAAGCAACTCTCTTCTTAGAAAGAAATAGAAGATAAAAACATGGAGGAGAAATGCTATCTTGACTCAAGAATCACATCTTCAGAATTTCACAGGTGGAACCAACAAGTAATAACAAAAGAAAAAAAAAAAAAAGATGTCATTCCCACACACAATACATGAGCTAGAACACACACAGAATAAACAACAAGCACAGAGAATTAGCCATATAACCCCAACCCAGCCTAGATAGGACCATGATTACCTTCAAGTTTATTCAACCTAAAGGTAATGTCCTTTATAAAGGAGAAGATTTGGTTAAGGGGGTCATTGTGTGTTTTTCTCTCATAAGCAGTAGAGTTCTTCCTAGATGGAGATCTATGAGAGAGATGAGTTCAGTGTGGTCGAATATGGCCTATTTTTCCACAAAAATGGCAAGTGGAAATTTTCCCTAGAAAATGACTTTTCCTCATGGGAGCATGAGAGAGTTGATCACTTGACCCTCTTACTCCTAGAAACATTGGAGGCTTGTTAGTAATTCTACCCTTGTCATTTTTCTCCTGACTTTTTAACACAACATGTGTAGCAGGAACTAAATTCATCAAATTTTTAGAAGCTACCACATTTCTTGAAGTAGAAACTTTGATCATAACCAATTCCATGTTTATTACCAAATGATTTTTGCATGGTCAAAATGGTATTTAGTTTACAAGAAGGGGATTCATTGTTAGAGTCCTCTTTCTAACCATCTTCTGATCCCTTAGTTTCAGCCATTCTGTTCATCAGGACCAAATTTTCATCCTGCAAACTTGCACAAGTTTTGGTAGCATCAAACAACTTGGTAATCAAAGAATTATTTTCTACCTTTAGGGATTTTTCAGTTTTGTATCTAGAGTCTAGAAGGTTTTGAAGAGAAACGTTTTCTTCTTCAGCTGTAGTCAATAGCTTCAAAAGCTCCTTGCACTTCTTCCTAGCATCTGTGCATTTTCTGACAAGGGTGTCATGAGACACAAGGTGATTGCTGCTTTTCATTGAATCTTCATTTGAGGCTTCCTCATATGACTCACCATCAACATCAGTAGATGTATGCTCACTGGAACCTTGAATGGTCGCTCGAAATGCCATGTAAACAACTTTCTTCCTTTTTGATCATTAGAGTCAGTTGACTTTGATTCATCACTTAATGAGCATTCATGGTGTTTTCGTGAGCATTCTTCAGGTTTCCATAGTCAACCTTGACCAAAACCCTAACACTCATAGCATTGTGGAAAATGGGTTTTCTTGTCTTTGTAGGCTTTATCTCGTGGATCCTTTTGAGATTCTCCTTTTGGTGGCAACTCGGATGAATTTCTTCCAAATCATTTACCAAGTTTTAGATACTTGTGGAAGTTCATGGTGAGCAAAGCTATTGGTTCAGAATCAGAGGACTCATCATCACTAGAACTTTCACGAATCATTTCCTTTTCCTTCTTGGAAGTTTTCAAGGCCATGCTCTTAGCTTTAGGAGAAAATCTCCTGCTCTCATAGGTTATAAGAGCACTTACCAATTCATCAACATCTAGTAGCTCTACATCCTTGCTTTCTTCAACAGTAGTTATCTTGGGGTCAGAATGGGGAAGAAGTGATCTAAGAATTTTTTCAACCACTCTTACTTCAGGGACCTTCTCACCAAGCCCTCACATAGAGTTCACAATCTCACTTAATTTGGTGTAGAATTCACCAAATGTTTCATCTTCCTTTATATTTACAGTCTCAAACTGAGACGTCAACATTTGAAGTTTGGCTTTCCTCACTCCTTTTGAACCTTCATGAGTTTTCTCGATAATATCCCATGCTTCCTTTGAGGTCTCACAAAGAATAATCCTTTGAAACTCTTCTGACAATATACAGTTGAAAATGCAACTTAACCCACGATTATTCCAGTTGCTATATACTATGTCTTCTTTGCTTCACTTGTCAAATCCCTTTTCAACAATAACCCATATGTTATCATTAAGCCTCTTTAAGTATGCTTTCATATGCACCTTTCAGTGAGCATAATCAATCCCATTAAAAATGGGAAGGGCATTTGAAAAAGAAGTATTTGGTTCCATAAAAGAGAAGTCAACAAACACGCTCAAGACGTTAGTCAAAAACTGAGCGAACCCGCTTTGATACCAATTAAAAGGTTGTTAGGATTGTGTTTACCCTATTTTCCGAATCAACAAAAATATGGAACTAAGCCATACACAAACACATAGCATGCACAATGGAATTTAAAACATCAATCACAAACACAACACAAGTTTTATTTACGAAGTGGAAAACCCTTTGAACACATCAAATGTAAAAACCACTCTGTGGCAGCCAAACTCGGGAAATCATTATATGAAGATTCTGAGTTACAGACTAGACGATACTCATAACCTTGAGGACCTCTAGACTTAGTAAGAACAACAAGCTTTTCAGCTTGTCGCCATCCTGACCATCTTTGTGGAGTGCATCTCCTCATCAACCCTTTTGGTAGACTTCCATCTTCAAGCAACCAAACCCATAATCTTGTGTAGATTGAATGAACAAGGCACCACACCAAAATACCAACATCAACTCACGAGACTCAGCGCTTGTAGAGAAAATTTGTGGAGACTTCAGTGAACAAAGCACATAAAAATATTTTTAGAGTCTGCAATGAACAGTTACAGGAAAACCATTTATAGTGGAGACATTTCCCTCTTCACGTCTTAATAGGATAGTACTCTCGTTATGACGGGAAGGCCAAATTCGTGAATCTGAGAAATTCACGTCCTAACGAGAAAGTAGTCCCATTCTGACGGAAAGAACAATTGTCTCCTCTTCATCGCATGTTCCGTCTTAACGTACCTTTCGACGACAAGAAAACAATAGGTTCAATATTGGTCCCGTTACGTGTCCCGTTCTGATGAGGTTCGTGATGAGAAAACATTAGCTTCAACTTTGCTCTTGTCACATGTCTTGTCATGGTGAGAAAATAGTAGCTTCAACTTTGCTTCTGTCAAATGTTCTATCCTGATGTAACCCTGACAAGAAAACAGTAACTCCCAGTTACATTTCTCATTTTGATAGGAAAACAATAACTCCCCGTTACATGTCTCGTTTTGACGGCACTCTTGATGGAAAAACAGTAACTTCCCATTAAATGTCTTGTTCTGACAGCACTTCTGACTGGAAAACAGAGAGCTTCTTCAAACAGTTCCTGAAGACCTCAAAAGCTATTCCCCAAAGTTTTAAACAACAAGAAATACAAGAATGAACATTGAATAAGGCCAAACTAAAACCTAACAAATACTTTTTGCTCTCTCGCCTTCTCCCTAATGAGGCCCTCGCTCTCTTCCCTTATGGGAAAGCCTTTCACCTCTCTTTTGTTAGAGCTTGAGGTGAAAGGTCCATTAGCAAATGAACTATATAGTTAACTGCAAAGTGAAAATATAAACTTTAAGATGATTCGAGTTCGTTTTTCCCCCCAATCGGGGCTACTGAACTTCTAGATAAAATTGCCTTTAGGTCGTAAACATCTGCGCGGGGTGGGGGGGAGGGGTGGGGGTGCAAACAAACTTGAATCAATTCATGCTACTCGTCGATAGGATCACCTCAAAGTTCTGCAGAGGATTGTATATTTTTGTACGAAATGATTCTGGATTGTAATTATCACAACCAGAGCATTTGAGCCCTTCTAGAACTTCTAAGCAATCCTATCAATGAGTAGCACAAAGTGTTACAAGTTTGTTTGCCCCCCCACCCCCCCGATGTTTACGACTGAAAGAAAACTTTATCTGGAAGTTCGATAGCCCATTTCAAAGGTGAAAACAACCTCGAATCACTTTGTTCTACCCATTGATCGAATCTAATCGAAGTTCTCCACAAACTCGTAAAATTTGGGCCAATTGGATGAAGTTCAATTTTCAAAACTAAGAGCAAAACCCATGGCCCGACCCAAACGCTTCGGTACTGATACACATAGCACGGAATCTTTTGACTCCAAAATTTACGAGCCAATGCAGAACTTCGAGGCAATCCTATCGACAGGTAGCATGAATTGATTGGAGTTCATTAGCCACCTGATATTGACGACTGAACGACAACTTTTTTTGAAAGTTCAGTAGCCTAGGATTGCCTCGAAGTTCTGCCCACTCTCATAAAATTGCGAGCCAATTGGATGTTGACTTTTTAGATCTAAGAGAAAAACCTCTGGGCTGACCCTAACGCTCTGGTAATGATAGGCTAAACACATAATTATTTCGCACGAAAATTTACAAGCGTGTGTAGAACTTCGAGGCGATCCTATCGATGAGTAGCACAAAGTGATTCAAGTTTATTTGCACCCCCACCTCCCGGCCCAATGTTCATGACTAAAAGACAACTTTATCTTGAAGTTCGGTAGCCCTGATCGAATGTGAAAATGAACTCAAATCACTTCGTGATACCCATCGACAGGATCAGTTTGAAGTTCTGCACCAGCTCGTAAGATTTTTGCCAAATCGGATAAAGATGACTTTTCACAACTAGGAGCAAAAGCCATGGGCCAACCCAAACGCCTCTAGTAGTGATACACAAAACCTGGAATCATTTAACAGGAAAATTTTTGAGGCTATACAGAACTTTGAGGCAATCCTATAGACGAGCTGCACAAAGTGATTCGAGTTCGTTTGCCACACGATGATGACGATTGAAGGACAACGTTTTTTAGGAAGTTCAGTAGCCTCGACGCGGGGGGGAGGGGGGGGGGGGCAACGTAATTGACTCACTTTGTTCTACCCATTAATAGTATGACCTCAAAGTTCTAGACACGCACGTAAAATTTCGGGCCAATCGGATGAAGGTTAATTTTAAAAACTATGAGCACCCAAACCCTTTGGTAGTTATTTGAACAACCGAGAATCATTCTGCACGAAAATTTATGAATCTATATAGAACTTTGAGGTGATCCTATCGATGAGTAGCACAAAGTGATTCAAGTTTGTTACCCTCCCCATGTTTACGACTGAAAGACAACATTATCTAGAAGTTTGGTAGCCCTGATTAAAGGTGAAAACGAACTCGAATCACTTCGTGCTTCCCATTGACCGGTTCGGTTTCAAAATCTACACACGCTTATAAGATTTCGCCCCAATCGGATGAAGTTGACTTTTCACAATTAGGAGCAAAACCTATGGGCCAACCCAAACATTTTGGTAGTGATAAGCACAAACAAGAATCATTTCGCATGAAAATTTATAAGCCCGTGTAGAACATCTAGGCGATCCTATTGACGTGTAGAATGAAGTGATTCAAGTTTATTTGCCCCTTGATGTTAACGACTGAAACAAAACTCTATCTTGAAGTTCGGTAGCCCCAATCGAAGGTGAAAATGAACTCGAATCACTTCATCCTACCCATCGACAGGATCGGTTCGAAGTTTTGCACCAGCTTGTAAAATTTCAGCCAAATCGGATAAAGCTGACCTTTCACAACTAGGAGCAAAACACGTAGGCCGACCCAAACATTCTGGTAATAATACGCGAAACTCAGAATCATTTGATAAGAAAATTTACGAGGCTATTTAGAACTTTGAGGCAATCCTATCAACGGGTAACATGAAGTGATTTGAGTTTGTTTGCCACCCGATTTTCACAACTAAATGACAACTTTTTTTTAAAGATCAGTAGCGCCGATCTAGGGGAGGGGGGAAATGAATTCGAATCACTTCGTTCTACCCATTGAAAGTATCACGTCAAAGTTCTATACACGCACGTAGAATTTCGAGCCTCTCGGATGAAGATTAATTTTAAAAACTATGAGTCAAACTCGCACGCCGACCTAAACGCTCTGGTAGTTATTCACACAATCCAGAATCATTTCGCACGAAAATTTACTAGCCTGTACAGAACTTCGAGGTGATCCTATTGACAAGTATCACGAAGTGATTCAAGTTTGTTTGCCTCCCCATATTTTTGACTGAAAGAAAACATTATCTGGAAGTTCGGTAGCCCTGATTGAATGTGGAAACAAACTTGAATCACTTTGTGCGACACATCGATTGGTTCGGTTTAAAGTTCTGCACATGCTAATAAAATTTTGGCTCAATCGGATGAAGTTGAATTTTTATAGCTTAGAGCAAAACCTGTGGGCCAACCCAAACGTTCTAGTAGTGATAAGCACAAGCAAGAATCATTTTGCACGAAAATTTACGAGCCTGTGCAGCACTTCTACGCAATTCTATCAACGAGTAGCATGAAGTGATTCATGTTTGTTTGCCCCTCCAATATTGACAGCGGAAAGACAACTTTATCTTGAAGTTTGGTCGCCCCGATCAAAGGTAAAAATGAACTCGAATCATTTTGTGCTACCCATCAACAGGATCGGTTCGAAGTTCTTGATGTGGTATTTTTGTGACCAAAAATATCAATTATAAAATTACCACTCGCAATAGGACGAATCCCGTAGGATATGGCTATATTGAGGGTGTCGAACCTAAAGGACTGCAGGGGGTTTAATTATCAAAATTCGAAAGATTAAAATTAACTTAATTCGAAAGAGTCTGAATTGTTTGTGTAATTTCAAAGTGCATTAAAAAAAATAATAATAAATAAGAGTAAATATATAAGAGAGAGAGTAGGGTATTGACTTCACCACGATCCGCACATCAATGGTTAACTATATTTAATTCTAGCAATTCATTCTATGCATGTTATCGTTTAAACAAGAAAACATATGAAATTAATTTCATACAATCAAGGGAATAGCATAACCCATCTTCGGTTGGCACAGATTGTCTACCTAAATTACACTAAACTAGGGTGTAGCACGATCCGTCTTTCTTAAGTATGGTCTATCTAACCCGATTAATTGCATGCCAATTAAGAACCATTGTATAGCCATCACTCTTATAATCACAGAAACTAAGAATGATTTGAGTTCAATAATAGTAAAATAATTTTTAAGGCAAGATAAGAATTTTACTAATATTGAATTGGAATTAAAGAGCAATTGCATTTAATATGAAGAACAAAAATCAATTGTAGCAATCCTCAGGGTTATACAATCAACATGCATAAATTGAAACCTAAAAAGTAAATACAATCAAACCATTGTGCTTAGAAAGGGTTACATCAATACCCTGCAATTGATTTAGCCGCTCATGATCTTCTAAGCTTCACAGACAATTTACTGAAATTTAAACTCTAGAAAGCAGTGTGTCTGTTTACAATGTTTAGAGCCCAATTTATAGGGAATAGGAAAACCCTAAAAACCCTCAGAAAACCAGAGGTCAGTCTCCCAGTCCAATTGGGAGACTGAAAACCACCCGAGTGCCTAGCTGTTATGCGCACGAGCGCAAGCATGCGCTTGATCCCTGGCCGCAGACGCTCGAGCGCAAGTGCGCTCGAGCTCAGGAGTAGCTGTGCTCGATCCTAGATCCAGAATGCCCAGCTTTTTGCCCTTTTAAACCCAATTTTCAATGGTTTATCAAATAAGACCTGAAACACAAAAACAAAACAAAATCAAACAAATAACAATGCTAAGGAATTAACATATGTAAATTAAGGGGCTTGAATGTGCAACATTTGGCGCTTATCACACCCCCCAAATTACATATTGCTAGTCCCTTAGTAATACAAAATAGAAAATAAATGAAAAATGAAAAGATAAATCCATCTTTCGTGGGATGTACGGTTGTATTTAACATATGCAACAAGCCTTTTAAGCCCCTAGGAGTTTCCTAGAGGAAGAGTGCAGTCTCGTGAGGGTTTTTCAAGAATGATACCCACAAACATTTTTCAACCATTTAGTTCCCATGGATGCAATATCATGACCATCATGGTTCTCATTCATTAGCAGGCTTAATAGAACAAACACTATCTTCACAATTTCAGGAAATTACAACTTAGCTTCAATCATGGCAATTATGAGATATTACAAGATTCAACTAGTGTATATGAACTCAACACATAGTCATGGGATTTCAAAACTCATCTCAATCATGCATGGATCAATACTCAAAATTCATTAGACTCCCCAATGGATAAAACAACTAAGGCAAAAATTCTCTTTTTTTATTTTTATTTTTTATTTTTATTTATTTATTTTTTTGAATTGGCATTTAGCTCCCTTAAGCTTTCTGATTGACCCATGTATCGAGCGTCAAGCCAATGACTCCAAAACTAGACAGTTTTATGGCATTAGGTGTAAAGACACCCCTAAGGACTTACTAACTCGGGACAAAAAGGCTACGAAGCTAAGCTAAATTTTTTTTATTATCAATCACACCAAACTTCTCACTTTTTGACGCGAACACTCACTGCTTAATGAGGCAAGAGGTCCGATTACTTGGTGGAAAGCTCAAAATGATCGACTTTTTTTTTTTTTTGAAGAAATTATGCCAAGGTCATTTTCCCAATAAGTTACCCAACTACATCTCAAATATTAAACCCAGACATCACTGATTCTAGATTTTATGCCCCACAGACTACATGCTAATGTGCTTGTGAAAATCAAATTGAAACAAGTAATATCTCATGCTGCCAATGAAAGTAACACAATTTTAATTCCTTAATCAAGTGATCATGTGTTTGTCATATTAAGCCCATCAATGAATTTCAAATCACAACAGGAAAATTAATTGCATGCTTAGAACTAACATGTATGCCCACACCCCCCAACTTAAAATACACAATGTCCTCACTGTGTGGATAAAACAATAAAGCAATGCAAGGGATAAGAGTACCTAACCTGTCACTGTGGTGCAGAAGAAGATGCCCCTGAATCAAGCGGCAGCCGTGCAAAAGTAGTGCGCAACAGTTCTTGCTGTGCTTCAAATCTTTCATCTGCCAGGCGCCTGTCCTCCGCCCTCTGGGTAGCAAGCTCAGATCGGAGCTCCTGTAGTTCTTTGTGGACGGACTCATATTGTGATAAGCTCATCGAAATGGTCTCCGTCGCTTCTTCTTGTTCTACTGTCTCAGCTGCGGATGGATCATTGTGCATAGGGCCAGCAGCCTCCCTAACGACCTCACCTGCTGCAGGCTACCGACATTGTCTCAGCATATGGGAACAACTCTGGTTCCATTGGATCAGTCCAAACTAAGGGTGAGCAGAAATAGGCCCATCTGCGGGTGTACCCTCAATGCCTCGAGTCTGAAGAATATGTGTGAGGAGAAAAGGGAAAGGTAGTCCCCATGAAGACGAACACTAAGTGTAGCGCACAATTGCCCCATCCCAAAACTTGTGTATCTGATCCTAAATGAGCTGAGGGATGGAAATCCAAAAGCCTCTCTGAAAAGCATACAGGGCCGCTAGGAAGGGGCCGAGCCGCTGAGTTTCGTGTCCAAATGGACACACATTCTGCTGCAAAATGAAATCCATGAACCAAAGTTGGGAAGGCAGTAGGACCTTGTTGTACAGTTGCGGAGATCATCGGTATAACGGCCGTGGCAAATGTCGTCCACAATATGTTGCAGTGTAAGGTCGGACAGTAGGTTCGAGTATCGAGGGGAGCCATCCCGAGCCAAAATATTGAATGGGCATGCATGAGAACATTGCAAAGCAGCAGCAATGTTGTCGGTGGTCAGCTCAACGTCCATGTCTGCCACCGATGAAGAGAGGATGCCCGGCCGAGTACAATCAAATGTGAGATGGGGACAAAATTCTCAGACCAGGCCTTCGTAGGCAACGGGGTTGACTGGTTGGAACAGTGCTGTGAGGCCGCGGCATATGCATTCTTTGACCGCCCACTTGGTTGCTTCGAGGCTTTTGAAAACGGTGTCAATGGCAAATGACGTCTCGAAGATGAGCTTGCTTTGCTTCCCACGGCGTGGTAAAGGTTGGGTGGGGCTTCGGGGGTAGTATCTCGAGTGGGGGAAGACCGGGAAGTGGAGGCGGGGTTCTGAAGCACGATGTTGCTTTGTCATGGCTTTTTGTCGAACACCTGGTGGGCACCCCAAAAATGCAATGATGTAGAACCTCCTTTATTTGCTACCAAACCCCCTGCTAAATGAAAGAAGCCAACACAGAAACAGTTTGTGTGTGGAGAAGCACCCACGGACTGTTGTTTTTTCACAAAAAAATTGGGGAAAATGGCATGGTGGGGACGAGGGAAAAAAACACACAAGAAAAGAAGAAAAGGGGAAGAGTCTGGGTTGGAGTAGTGGTGTGGTGACCGTAAGGTGGTGCGGCAACCGTGGGGGAGAGGAGTGGTGGTAGTGGACAGTAGGGTGGGGTGGTTGTTGGTGATTTGGGGGTGGAGTGGCGCGGTGGTGGGAGAAGTGGGGTTACGGTGCTGGGGAATAAATAGGGGAAAGAAAAAGGGGCCTATGACCTAAAAAAGTCACGTGAGACCCCTGAACGAGTGCGCTCGAGCTGGCACTAGCGTGCGCTCGATCGCACTTGTGCAGAGGGGTGAATGGTTGGGTGGGGTACGCTTGAGCGTTCTTGAAGGTGCGCTCGAGTGCATTCGTGCATGTGTGTGTCAGTGAAGATCTTCTGCGCTCGATCCCACTCGGGGTGGGCTCGAGCGCAGGCCCGTGTTCTGGAATCAAGTGCACAGTGGGTGCGCCCGAGCCTAGGGTGCCAGTGTCTTAATCAAAAAAGATAGACGGGATCCGTCAAGTTGATGGATTCCACGTCTGGACCTGGCTCAAAGTTCAGGATGTAGGGCTTCAACCTTTGACCGTTGACCTTGAATAGAGTGCCATCCTTTGGGTCCCACAATTTGACGGCACCATGGGGCGACACCGAGGTGACTATGAATGGACCGTCCCATCTGGAACGGAGCTTCCCAGGGAAAAGCCAGAGTTTAGAGTTGAAGAGCCATACTTTCTGGTCTGGCACAAATGTCTTGGGCAAGATATGATTGTCATGAAAAGCCTTAGTCTGCTCCTTATAAAGGCGAGTACTATCATATGCATCTCGCCGTAGCTCCTCCAAGTCTGTCAACTGAAGTTTCCGGTGGGGGCCGGCTGCTTTCATGTCAAAATTGAACTGCTTAATTGCCCACAAAGCCTTGTGTTCTAATTCCACAAGGAGGTGACATGCCTTGCTATATACCAGTCTATAGGGAGACATTCCAATGGGAGTTTTATAAGCTGTGCGGTGGGCCCATAATGCATCATTGAGGCGCAAGGACCAATCCTTACGGTCTGGCCTAACCGTCTTCTCCAGAATATGCTGAATCTCCCGGTTAGAAAGTTCCACTTGGCCACTTGTTTGAGGATGGTACGAAGTGGCTACCTTATGTGTGACGGAGTACTTGAGAATCAAGGCTTTGAAAAACCTGTTGCAAAAATGTCTACCTCTATCACTGATGATGGCTCGAGGAGTACCAAATTTGCTGAAAATGTTGGCTTGGAGGAACTTCACCACAACCTTGTGATCATTGGTCTTTGTGGCAATGGCTTCTACCCACTTAAAGACATAATCCACTCCTACCAAAATGTACTCATATCTACAAGACGGTGGGAAGGGTCCCATGAAGTCAATACCCCAGACATCAAAAATCTCGACAAGGAGGATGGGGTTTAATGGCATCATGTCCCTCCAAGACATAGCTCCTAGGCGTTGACATCTCTCACAAGCTCGGCAAAAGTCATAGGCATCTTTGAACAAGGTGGGCCATGTGAATCTGCATTGTAGAACCTTGGGTGCTGTCTTCTTGGCACTGAAATGTCCTCCACACGCTAGTGAATGACAAAATGTGAGAATGCTAGAAAATTCACTCTCAGGGACACAGCGTCGGATGATCTGATCAGCACAATACTTGAACAACTCCGGATCTTCCCAAAAATAGAATCGAACTTGCTTGAAGAAGCAGTCCTTATCTTGCTTAGGCCAATGAGAAGGAATCCGTCCTGTAGCTAAATAATTGACAATATCGGCATACCATGGCGGATTTCTCGGAGTGATTTCAAATAGTTGCTCATCTGGGAAGGAGTCATGAACAGGAACCGGCTGGGGTGTCTCAAATAAAATTGGTGACAGATAGTCGGCAACAACATTCTCCGTGCCCTTCTTGTCTCGAATCTCAATATCAAATTCTTGTAGAAGTTGTATCCAGCGGATCAATCGTGGCTTTGTTTCCTTCTTGGCCAGCAAATGTCGCAGAGCAGCATGATCAGAAAAAATGATAACCTTTGATCCCAGAAGATATGAGTGGAATTTATCTAGAGCAAAGACCATAGCTAGCAATTCTTTCTCGGTGGTTGTGTAATTGACTTGAGAATCCATTAGAGTCTTGCTAGCAGAATAAATGACATGAGGAAGCTTGCCTACCCGTTGTCCTAAAACTGCACCCACAGCATAGTTAGATGCATCACATAATTTCAAAGGGCAGAGACCAGTCAGGAGGCTGCAGGATGGGGGCAGAAGATAACAAAGACCGGAGCTTCTGGAATGCCTCTGACATGCTTCATCAAAGTGAAAAGGGGCGTCCTTAGCAAGCAAGTTACATAAGGGCCTTGAAATTTTACTGAAGTCCTTGATGATTCGGCGATAGAAGCCGGCATGCCCTAGAAAAGAACGGATCTGCCACACTGAAGTGGGCGGTAGTAGATTTTCAATTTGCTCAACTTTGGCCCGGTCCACCTCAATACCTCTTTTGGACACTATATGGCCCAAAACTATACCTTCCTACACCATAAAGTGGCTCTTCTCCCAACCTAAAATCAGGTTAGTTTCTTTGCAACGTTGAAGCACAAGTGAATGATTATGGAGACATTTATCAAAAGAAGATCCAAAAACAAAAAAGTCATCCATAAATACCTCCAAAACTTTCTCTACCATGTCGGAGAAGATAGACATCATACATCTCTAGAATGGGGTAGGGGCATTGCATAAGCTGAAGGGCATGCGTCGATAAGCAAAGGTGCTGAATGGACATGTGAACGTTGTCTTTTCTTGGTCTTGGGGATCAACTACAACCTAATTATACCCAGAATAGCCGTCTAGGAAGGAATAGTAGCTTTGGCCAGCAAGATGCTCCAAAATTTGATCAATGAATGGGAGCGGGAAGTGATCCTTTTGGGTATGGGAATTGAGCTTTCAGTAGTCGATACAAACATGCCATCCTGTGGTTGTGCGCTGTGGAACCAACTCTCCAGCAGAATTCTCAATGACGGTGATGCCGAATTTCTTTGGAACCACTTGAGTGGGGCTCACCCATTTGCTATATGAGATAGGGTAGATGATGTCTGCATCAAGTAACTTGACTACCTCTTTCATCACTATCGCTTTCATGTTGGGATTCAGCCAGTGCTATGCCTCACGGGAAGGTCGAGCATCTTCTTCCAAATGGATCCGGTGCATACAAATAAAGGGGTTGATGCCTTTCAAATCTGCCACGGTCCATCCAATGGCCTCTTTATACTCCTTTAACACTGCTCAGACTATCCTCATGGTCCTTTTGAAGGTCAGAAGCAATGATGACCGGCAGAGTGTTGTTAGATCCAAGAAATGCATACTTTAGCTTTGCTAGCAGGGGCTTCAATTCAAGCTTTGGTGGAGACAGTAGAGAAGGAACAGAAGGAGTGCTTGATGTCATAGGTAGGGGCTCCTTTACTACTCTCCATGCTGGAAATCTGCACTTGCGGCTGTTTCTAGCAAATCATGGACCTCTTTGATGTACTGGTCGGTGTTGAACTCTTCAAAGTCGAAGTAATTCAAGCAGGCTTCCACTGGATCCTTTTTCAGGAGACTAGGTAGTGAACCTTCTACATATTCTTCAATGATGTCCAAAAAGAAACACTCATTCTGATCAGAAGCATGCTGAAATGTAGTAAAGATATTCAACCGAACCTTCATATTGCCAAATGATATCTCCATGACTCCAATTCAACAATTGATACATGCATTTGTTGTGGCTAAGAAAGGATGCCCAAGGATGACAGGAACCAGCTTATCAGGATTAGGCACAGGCTCAGTGTCAAGCACTATAAAGTTGACTGGGAAGAAAAATTTATCCACCTGGATGATCACATCTTCTACAATCCCTCTAGGCTTCTTAATCGACCAATCAGCTAGTTGCAGAATCACTGTGGTGGGCTTTAGCTCCCCTAGGCTAAGCTACTGATATACTAAATATGGAAGTAAATTCACACCAGCTCCTAGATCTAAGCGTGCCTTATCAATTTCCCTTTTTCTGATGATGCATGAAATTGTAGGAGCGCTGGGGTCCTTGAACTTCGGATGAGTGTTGTGCTTAATCTGGGAACTCACTTGCTCAATCAGAAGGACTTTCTTGGGGATGTTATTTCTGGTCTTCCTCTTTTGAGTACACAAGTCTTTACGGAACTTGGCATAGGTAGGCACTTGTGCGATGGCATCAAGAAAGGGGAGATTGATTTTTACCTGTTTGAACATCTCCATCATTCCATTTTCTCTCCTTGTTTCCCAAAGTGGGACGGTGCTCATATGGAATCTCTGGAGTGGGAGCTACTGATGACGAAGCCTCATTGCTTACTTGCTTGCATTTATCATTCTATAGATTCTGTGCAACCTCTGTGTGCTCATCCTTCTTCTCCTCCACATGATTGTCAACTATTCTTCCGCTTCTCAAGGTGGTGATGGCTTGAACTAGCTGATGGTATGAAGTGCCCTCATCTACCATGTAGTGACCCTTAGGATTTACCACCGGCTGACTTGGAAGCTTTCCTTCGTCCCTTCTATTGAGGGTGTTGGCAAGTTATCCGACTTGAGCTTCTAGCTTGGCAATGGATTGGGAATGTGAGTTTACTATTTCCTCTTGAGATTTGACTGTCTGCTTTATCTCGTCATTTTTAGCACCCAATCCTCAAAGTTAGAATCTGAAGGAGGTGGTGCGGCCTGGTATTGCTGCTGTGGAGGCCGGTAAGTGAAATGAGGCTGATAGGGTTGCCTGTTGGATTGAGCTTGATTATGTGGCCCTGGGGCTGAATTGCCCCAATGTGGATTCTTCCATGAGAAATTTGGATCATTTCTCCACCCCGGGTTGTAGGTATTGGAGTACGGATCATTACCTGATCTGGAGAAAGCTGCATTAACCTACTCATTAACAATATCAGTATAATTTCTTGTAACAGGGCAGTTATTTACATGATGCATAGGACTAGAACAGAATGGGCACGATTCAGGTAGTGTGTTCGTGTGAGTAGCATTAGGAGCAAAACCAGCAGTCATCCATTGGTCTAACTTCTTGGTGATAGCCTCCACTACTTGGTTGGCCATGTTTGGAGAATGCCCTGCTTTATACAAACTCTCTGTCTTGAGTGTTTTAGGTGTCGGTGCCCTTCGTCTGGTGGAAACCTGGTGAAGAGAATTGTTACTCAAATTTTCAAACATAGACCATGCTTCATCTTCGCTTTTTAACATGAAAGTTCCCCACATGATGCATCCACCATTTTTCTATTGGACTCGGTCAGGCCATCATAGAAACACTGCACTAGCTGCCATTTAGGGACAACATGGTGTGGACATGATCTAAGCAAGCTCTGTAGCCTATTCCAAGTCTCATGGAAATCTTCTCCCTCATATTGGGAGAAGGTAGTGATAGCTCTCCTAGTGTCATTGGTCCTTCCTATGGGATAATACTTCTTAAGAAATTCTTGCTACAATTGAGCCCAAGAAGCAATAGAGTTGGGTGTTAAGGACTGGAACCAATGTTTGGCTTTTTCCTTGAGGAAGAAAGGAAAAAGACACATCCTTAGGGCATCCTCAGTGAATCCATTCATTTAGTGGTATCACAAATTGCTTCGAAATCACTGAGGAAGTCATAAGGATTTTCAATGCTAAGCCCTAGGTGTAACGCCCTAGATAATTATTAAGTTTGTTATTAATAACTTCATAGTAATCTAAATTAATTAATGAGATAAAACATATGATGATTTAGAATAATAGATATAATAAAATGGGATTAACGGTATTAGGATAATAATTCCTAGTGTGATAAATAATTATATGTATGGGTAAATTGTAGTTGAAATAAATGGTAGGGATAAATCTTGCAATTTTAAATAATTGGGGCATTAAAATAGAAATAGAATCTTATCCTATACCACATGTCAAATTTTCATTGGTCATTGGAGATACCTTATCTCCTTAGTTTTAAAAGAAAAATGCAAAAAAATAATAATAATACAAGCCTTTTGGTGGGCCCCCTGCAGCAGCCCACTTTTTCCCCCATCCTTTCTTTCTTTCCTCCTTTCTTTCTTTCTCCCTCACCCCCATTCACGCACACACACAGCAGCCCCCCTTTTTCCCATTTTCCCTCACTCTTTCTCCTTCCACAAACCCACACACACGCCTAGATTGGGAGAGAAAGAGCTGCAGATTGAGAGAGAGAGAGAGAGAGGGGTACTGCTGGCTGGGAGAAAGAAAGAGAAAGAAGAAGGAGAAGAAAAAGAAAAGAAAAGGGAAGTGATGAATTTGAAGGGGGATTTTGGCCATGGAAGCTTGAATGGTAAATGCTAAAGCTTTTCTTTGTGATTTCATCTTACCCATTGATTATAGGAAACGAAAATGACATGAATTATTAGGGATTTCTTTAGGTCCAAAAACTAGGGTTCTTGAAAGGAATTTTGGGGATTTTGTTATATGGTTGAATTTTTAGTTTCTCTTTAAGGTTTTGTTCTACCCATTGTATATCAAGCTTGAAAGCATGTTTATTTGGGGGATTTCTAATTAGGCCCAAAAATTGGGGAATTTTAATTAGAAGCCTAATTCCTAAAATTAGCTTGGGGTTTTTGTGTGTAGTGGATTGCTATACATTATTCAAGTTTTGGGTTATTTTATTAATGGGTTGAAATTCCAATTTTACTTATTGGTAAAATATGGACATAAACCCTAATTTTATATGGTTTGAATTAATTTGGGGCTTTAGGTATATGAACAATAGCAATGTTATTTCAATGGGTTAATTACATTTCAAGTGTTAATTAATCCTAAGTTTTCATGAGATTCCATGGAAATTGATGAATATGGGTTTAGGTTCTAATGTCATATTAGAATCATGATTATAGTAAGTGTTATGAGAATTATAAAGTTTGGGGTAAATTGCTAGATTAAATGGCTTAGAAGAGAATAACAATTATAGGTTAAGTGTAATGCTTAACCTAGAGTCTGTGTATGCCTCAAGATTTAGTGATCTAATATATTTAGTGATCTAATATATTTTACTTACTAGGCAAAAAGGGTTCTATTTTTAAAGTATAAAAGATGTTTTGGTTGAACGATTGATGTATGATGTTTGAGATACTATGATTATTGGTGATGTTCTATGAGATGTGTTGGATGAATGTTTGATGTAATGTTTCTATGAGCTTTTATGGGTTTGTAAGATAATGTGATGATTATGTTGTCATGAGTATTTCGATAATTCGTATGGTTTACGACATGATTCTATGATTTTATGATATGAGTTATGATAGCATATGAGTTCAAGGATTTATTGACATGAGCATGCATAACATATGATTGCATGAAAGTGATGATAAAGGCACGGTAACCGGCCTTACTTTGTAGATGGCCCAAGTAGCGGCAAGCAAAGTAAGGTTAGGGATAAATGATGATAAAGGAAAGGTAACCCGATCTTACTTTGTAGATGGCCCAAGTAGCGGCAAGCAAAGTAAGGTTAGGGACAAATAATGTTAAAGGCACAGTAACCCGATCTTACTTTGTAGATGGCCCAAGTAGCGGCAAGCAAAGTAAGGTTAGGGATAAATGATGATAAAGGAAAGGTATCTGGTCTTACTTTGTAGATGGCCCAAGTAGTGGCAAGCAAAGTAAGAACGGTCCTTGTTTTGTAGATGGCACAAGTAGGGACAAGCAAAACAAGGATTGGCCTTACTCTGTAGATGGCACAAGTAGGGGCAAGCAGAGTAAGGATAGAGACAAATGATGTTAAAGGAAAGGTAACTGGTCTTACTTTGTAGATGGCACAAGTAGCGGCAAGCAAAGTAAGAACGGTCCTTGTTTTGTAGATGGCACAAGTAGGGGCAAGCAAAACAAGGATTGGCCTTACTCTGTAGATGGCACAAGTAGAGGCAAACAGAGTAAGGACAGGGACTAATGGTACACAGTGAAACAAGAAACAAGAATGACAATGATGAGCATGAGCTTGCATGGCATATGAATGTTATGATGATGATGATGATGATGATGATATATGATGCTTGCATTGTTGCATATGATGATTTTTATGCTAGACGTATCAGTATGCATACGAGACGGGAGATGGAACCGTGCGTATGTATATCGTTATGGATAGATGATACATGGTGACTTTTCATATGTTTTATTGTTAAGCTATATAATATGTAAGTATGTATAAAGTTAGATGGATTAGTATGCGCATGTTCCAAGAGCGGAAGATCGGGCTTACGTATACTTTCACAACTAATCTAGTATGTTTTAAAATGATGATTCTTTTTGAAATCCTAGTGAGTTCTATACTGCTGAGCGGCTCTATTTTATAGAGACGGCGGGCTCATGAAATCCGCCTGCATCATGGGTGGTGGTGATTCCCATGGTGCAGACGATGTTGTTTATGCAGGTACAGGGACTAGGGCTGTAAACGAGCCGAGCTTGGGCGAGCTTTGGCTGTCCAGGCTCGGCTCGTTTATTTTGGAGTCAGGCTCGAGCTCGAGCTCGACTATGCTGCTCGAGCTCGGCTCGACAGGGTATGTACCCTGCTCGAGCTCGAGCTCGACTTTGTTTTTTTTTGTTTTTTTTTTTTTGTAATTTAGATGTATTAGATTATAAAAATCATCCAGAATAATTTGCACCTTAAAATACTAAAGAATATTAAACAAACATATCAGATTAATGTCAACCTTACAATTAAAACTAACAAAATCAACTAAAATGCTAAAGAACATTAAACAAATATAATAGATTAATCTCAACATCACAATCATCCATACAAAATCAACTAAAATGTTAAAGAACATTAAACAAACATAAGACAGACGCAATCCAATGCATAGGTAGCGCAAATTCCTCTTCAACCCAAAAGCCAAGATGAAGTTCATGTCCACAACTCGAAGGTTTGGACTAAAATTCACATCCACGACCTAAAAGATCTGGATCAAAGTTCAGTACTTCAGTTCACATCCAAGCAGGCAGATCGAGTGGCCAAGCCTTATTACAAAACAGAAGCAAGAAAACCGAAATACTCAAACTCTAAGTAATAAATTCATATGATCTAATGGTCGTACACTCATACTTAAATTTTATGATCATATTATCTCACAATTAATATTAATATTATCTTAGATCTAAGATCATGTGATACATCATATATGTTTTATAAGAATAAAGTATATAATTATAATGTATTGATTAAACAACACAATAACTTATGCAGATATACAATATGATTATATAATGATTAATGATTATGTGATATATACGATTCCAATTTCCAAAGTATAAACTATCTAATTATAATATTTGTATTAAATGACACAATAACTTGTGCGGTTGTACTATATGATTATATCATATGATAAAATGATTAATGACAATATCATATATATATATATATTTCTTATATGTTTTTATATTAATATATACATATATTATATATATAATATATATACACACATATACATAAATAACAAAAAAAAAAACAAAGGTATATAATATATTTGTTATTATTGAGTAAATGAGTAATGTTGATTATATATTGTTATTTGTTACTTAATAAAAAATATACGAGCCGAGCTTAATAAGCGAGGCGAGCCTTATACGAGCCGAGCTCACGAGTTAGCCGAGTCGAGCCGAGCTTGTTTCGTTTAATATTCGAGCTAGGATTTGTGTTCACGAAGTGCTTCATATAATATTCGAGTCGAGCACGAGCCGATCTTATGCGAGCCGAGCCCGAGCTTGCTCGCGAGACGCTTCGCTCACTTAACAGCCCTAACAGGGACCCTAGATGATGATCCAGTGGCTATGTATCTGGGTTACCACGGTGCCTGAGGCCTGGACACATTGAGTGTTTATTTTGTAGGACTAGTTGATAGCCCTCTTTTGTAGAGCATTCATGTACATGCTTAGGCATTGTTATTTTGTATATGGCTCATGTCGTATGTGACACTTCTATATAGCCATTCTTTTGTATGTAAGCTTTACTCACTTAGATGTATTTGTCAGCTCTAATGTGTTATGTTATGTCTTATGATATTTATATTCCGCTGCAAGGATATGAACTTTGATGAATCATGAACGATGCATATAGCTTTGTGAGACTTATGATATTGTCAATCAGGTTAATGCATGGGTTCGTGGCATACTGCGGTATTGCCATGCCACTGTGACAATCCGCTTTATTGTGGGTTATTGGTTTTTAAAAGAAAAAAAAAATTAAATCATGCTTTTATCAAGCGGGTCGTCACACTAGGAAAGAAGGCAAACTTCGTATAGTGCTGGGCTTAATATCATAATGGGTTGCCGTAATTTCCGGCAGCCGGAGACATGTGAGAGTAGTGTAAGTGGTAGGAAGATAGCGATCTTGCAAAACTATGTGGTTACCGTCTCCCATGGTCTCAGTGGAACACTCTTCTAGCAAATTAGGGGTCTTTTGGGATCTAATTTGTCTAAGAGTGCGTTCAATTTCAAGGTCGCAAGAAATTAATGGAAAAGACAAAGAATGGCGACCGAGCATAAACAAAACAGAAAAATAAAAAAAAAATAATAAAAAATAATAAAAAAAAGCTTACAAACAGCCTTAGTTGCACTTAGGGCTTTAGATGCAGGTTGCCGAAATTGCGCTCGAGCGTACTGCCGCAGATGGGTACGAGCGCAGGAGGGGAAGGCTTGAGTGCTGCTGGCTTGATTCCTGCTAGAATGTGTCCATGTGCTTGATCGCATGCAACCTCCGCTCTTGATCGCATGCAACCTCCGCTCAATCGCAGTCACAGAGAAGGTAGTTACCAACCTATTTACAAATTTTTAAATAAAAATAAAAACAAAACACAAAACATAAATAAAGTTAGCAAATTAAAGCAGAAAAATAAATTACTAAGCTAAAATTGATCCTTAAATTTAGATAATAAACCGTTAAGCAATCCCTTGCAACGCTGCCAAAAATTGATGTGGTATTTTTGTGACCAAAAATATCAATTATAAAATTACCACTCACAATAGGATGAATCCCGTAGGATAGGGCTATATTGAGGGTGTTCAACCTCAAGGATTGCAGGGGTTTAATTATCAGAATTCGAAAGATTAAAATTAACTTAATTCGAAAGAGACTGAATTATTTGTGTAATTTCAAAGTGCATAAAAAAAAAAGAGTAAATATATGAGAGAGAGAGAGAGAGAGTAGGGTATTGACTTCACCACGATCTGCACATCAATGATTAACCGTATTTAATTCTAGCAATTCATTTTGTGCATGTTATAATTTAAACAAGAAAACATATGAAATTAATTTCATACAATCAACGGAATAGCATAACCCATCTTCAATTGGCACAAATCGTCTACCTAAATTACACTAAACTAAGGTGTAGTACGATCCGTCTTTCCTAGGTATGGTCTATCTAACTCGATTGATTGCATGCCAATTAAGAACCATTGTATAACCATCATCCTTATAATCACAGAAACTAAGAATGATTTGAGTTCAATAATAGTAAAATAATTTCTAAGACAAGATAAGAATTTTACTAATATTGAATTGGAATTAAAGAACAATTGCATTTAATATGAAGAACAAAAATCAATTGTAGCAATCCTCAGGGTTATACAATCAACATGCATAAATTGAAAGCTAAAAAAGTAAATACAATCAAACCATTGTGATTGGAAAGGGTTACATCAATATCCCACAATTGGTTTAGCCGCTCATGATCTTCTAAGCTCCACAGACAATTTACTGATATTTAAACTCAAGAAAGCGGTCTCTATTTAAAATGTTTAGAGCCCTATTTATAGGGATTAGGAAAACCCTAAAAACCCTAGAAACCCTCAGAAAACCAGAGGTCAGCCTCCCAGTCCAATTGAGAGACTGAAAACCACCCGAGTGCACTCGATCTGAAGTTTTGAGAGCTCGAGCCTAGCTGTTATGCGCACGAGCGCAGGCATGCACTCGATCTCTGGCCGCAGACGCTCAAGCTCAGGAGTAGCTGCGCTCGATCCTAGATCTAGAACGCCCAGCTTTTTGCCTTTTTAAGCCCAATTTTCAATGGTTTGTCAAATAAGACTTGAAACACAAAAACAAAATAAAATCAAACATATAACAATGCTAAGGAATTAACATATGTAAATTAAGGGGATTGAATGTGCAACATTCGGGGCTTATCAATTCTGCACTACCTTATAAAATTTTGTTAAAATCGGATAAAGTTGACGCAAAACTCGTGGGCTAACCCAAATGCTCTGGTAAGGATACGCAAAACTCGGAATGATTTGACAAGAAATTTTATGAGGCTATGCAAAAATTTGAGGCAATTCTACTGATGCGTAGCACGAAGTGATTCGAGTTCATTTGCCACCCGATATTGACATCTGAACGACAACTTTTTCTGAAAGTTCAATAGCCCCGATCAAGGGGGAAACGAATTCAAATCACTTCATTCCACCCATTGACATTATCGCGTCGAAGTTCCATACACGCACATAAAATTTTGGGCTAATCCGATAAAGATTAATTTTTGAAACTATAAGCAAAACCCAATGCTAACCCAAACCCTCTGGTAGTTATTCACACAACCCAAAATCATTCCACATGAAAATTTATGAGTTTGTTCAGAACTTCGAGGTGATCCTATCAATGAGTATCACGAAATTATTCAAGTTTTTTTTGCCTCCCCATGTTTATGACTGAAAGAAAACATTATCTAGAAGTTCGGTAGCCTCGATTGAAGGTGAAAACGAACTTGAATCACTTTGTGCTACCCATCGACCAATTCGGTTTGAAGTTCTGCACATGCTTGTAAACTTTCAGCCCAATCGATGAAGTTGACCTTTCACAACTAGAAGCAAAACCTGTAGGCCGACCCAAACGTTCTGGTAGTGAATCATTACCAGAGCGTTTGGGTCGGTGTACGTGCGTGTCCAGAACTTTGAGGTGATCCTATCGATGAGTAGCACAAAGTGATTCAAGTTTTTTTACCCCCTCCCCCCAATGTTTACAATTGAAAGACAACTTTATCTAGAAGTTCGGTAGCCCCAATTGAAGGTGAAAATGAATTCGAATTACTTCGTGTTGTGACCCAAATAAATTAACTAAACTTAGGTAGCCGAGTTAGAGGATTAATTTGGGTTTTGTGTCACTAAGGAACGCAAGACGGGCATTTTGGGAATTTGAACTTTCGGACCAGACGTATGCTAGGGTTGCCGGATGTACGCATGGGGACTACTAAACGTACGCTAACAATAGTATGTTGTACTTTGCCAATACTACCCAGACGTATGCCCCAATAGTACCCAGACATCTGCTACTTTTCAGAGAAGTTGGAAGTGCCCTCTGCTATAAATACCCCTACCCCCTTACTCTCACACGCTCATTTATGCTCCCAGGCTCCCAGAACTCTGTGAGAGTGTGTTTTGTGAGATTTTGTGTGTTTTGTGGAGAAGAGAGGAGGTTCTTGAAGTTTTGCTTCAAGGAGGTAATATCCTTAAGCCTAGCTCATTTCTTAGTTGTTATGCTGTTTAATTGCTAGCTCAGTCTGCATTCAACGAACATCAATACTTTCCTAAGCTTATAAATAGACCATCTCTGCATTCAAGAAAAGATATAGAATTCCAGAGAGCAAAATTATACAGTTTTTCTCTTTTTAGTTTAGGTTTTCTTTAGATTTAGGTTTTATTTTTATGTGGAGCTTAATTCCCAACTAAGGTTGGGGATGAAGCCTCACTAATGAAGAACATCAATACTTTTATATAAGTCTTTATTTATCTGATTTTATTGGGTTTATTATTTCAATTGTTTTACTTCTTTACAATATGTAGCATGATTCTTGAATATCTTGTTATGAGTCAAGGATACACTTGATGATTTAAGATAATTTCACATAAGTGATTGCTTGATTTTATTTGCCTAAATAATTGGATATCCCTTATGATTTATTCTATGGATACATTTGGTGTTTCAATTAAGATTGGATATCTTTTGTGATTTACAGATATATCTGATGATTTAATTGATATTAGATTACTTTTGTTATTTTTTGCAATGAATGGATACATGGGATGATTTTGATTAACTGTTGAAGCATAGTAAAACACATCTAAGATTTTAATTGTGAGAACTTCATATTAATATTGGTAAATATGGAAGTATGTTGTTATGATTCGATGAGTGTGAATTCCTAAACCTTAGTCTTTTATCTCTTAGTTTATTTTAATTAGTTTATGTTTATCTTTTAATTTGAAAACCAAATTCAAAATCAAAAACCTTTTAGAACTAGATTAGGATTTAATTAGTTTAGATATAAATTGCTCTTTCAAAAACACAACTCCCTGTGGGTTCGACTTCGCACTTGCAATCCATTAAACTACAATCGATTCGTGCACTTGCGAGTTAAATAAATTTGCACAACACTAAGTTTAACGTCTTCAGCAAGACTGTTAGAGGAAAAACCTTTGGGTACTTTTAATATGCATGCACCTTGGAGCCAACACATGAGCATATTATAGCATTGTCATCAGCTTGCGTGCACCTTGGAGCCAACACATGAGTATATTATAGCACTATAATATTCATGCACCTTCGGATGATTTGGTCATGGCAAAATTTAAAAAGATAAGGGGCATCCTGTACTGTCTAGACATAGACATCAACCGCTTTCTTTCCTCTCTAGACATGCCTTGAGGAAAAACCTTACCAGTTATATAATTAACAATATCTGCATACCATGGAAGTTGGGCATCTATTGTAAATAATTGCTCATCTGGAAAGTTTTCACTAAAGGGAAGCTCATTTCCATCTTCATCAAGTAATTTGGATAGGTGATCCACCACTACATTTTCACTGCCCTTTTTGTCCCTAATCTCAAGGTCAAATTCTTGTAATAAAAGTACCCATCTGATCAATCTAGGCTTTGCATCTTTCTTAGCAAACAAATATCTCAAAGCAGCATGGTCAGTGAATACAATAAATTTAGAACCAATCAAGTATGATCTAAACTTCTCCAAAGCAAATATGACAGCTAACAATTCTTTCTTAGTAGGCTGAGCATCATTCAAAGTTCTAAAAGCGTAATTTATAGCACAACTCGGAATCATTTGGGACAAAAATTTACGAGCCTGTGCAGAACTTCAAGGTGATCATATCAACGAGTATCACGAAGTGATTCGAGTTCGTCCCCTCGATGTTGACAACTGAACGACAACTTTATCTAGAAGTTCGGTACCCTGATTTTAGGCGAAAACAAACTTGAATCACTTCATGCTACCCATCGACATGATCGCTTTGAAGATCTGCACATGCTCGTAAAATTTCACGCCAATCAAATGAAATTGAGTTTTCACAACTATGAGCAAAACTTGTGGGCCGACCCAACGCTCTAGTGGTGATGTAGACAAACCATAATCATTTGGGACCAAAATTTTGTAGCTTGTTCAAAACTTCGAGGTGATCCCATCGACGAGTATTACGAAGTTATTCAAATTCATTTGCCCCCCGATGTTGACAACTAAACGACAACTTTATCTAGAAGTTCAGTACCCTAATTGAAGGCAAAAGCAAACTTGAATCACTTCATGCTACCCATCGACATGATCGCTTTGAAGTTCTGCACACGCTCGTAAAATTTCTATTCAATCGGATGAAGTTGAATTTTCACGATTAGGAGGAGAACTTGTGGGCTAACTTAAACGATCTGGTAGTGATATGTACAATTTAAAATTATTTGGCATGAAAATTTACGAGCTTGTGAAGAATTTCGAGGCGATCCTATCGACAAGTATCACGAAGTGATTAAAGTTTGTTTGACTAAACGACAACTTTATCTGGATGTTCAGTAGCCCCGATCGAAGGCAACAATGAGCTAAAATCATGTCTTGCTACACATCGACAGGATCGTCTCGAAGTTATACACACGGTCATAAAATTTTGACCCAATCGGATGAAGTTGAATTTTTACAACTAGAAGCAAAACTTGTGGGCCGACCAAATACTTTGGTAGTTATGCACACAATGTGGAATCATTTGCCACAAAAATTTACAAGCTTGTGCAGAACTTCGAGGTGATCCTATCGACGAGTATCACAAAGTGATTCGAGTTCGTTTTTCCTCCGATGTTGACAATTGATCGACAACTTTATCTGGATATTCGGTAGCCCTAATAGAAGGTAACAACGAACTCGAATCACTTCTTACCACACATCGATAGGATTGGCTCGAAGTTCTGCACATGCTCGTAATATTTCGGCTCAATCAGATGAAGTTGAATTTTCACAAGTACGAGTAAAACTTGTGGGTTTAGACAAACACTTTGCTAGTTAGACACACAACCTAGAATCATTTGGTGTACGTTTGTCCCCTAACGTTGATGACTGAATGACAAATTTATTTGAAAGTTCGCTAGCCCCGATCTACCGAACTTTATTTGGAAGTTTGGAAACTAACGACTGCCTAGGGTAATTACTAGGCAGTAGTTAGCTTAGTTGAAGGATTAGCAAGGGTTCTCGGTTCATAGAAGCCGTTGGGACGAGTTTTACAGGTTTTTCAATTTTGACCGAACGTTTGGACCTAAGCTAAGAAACTGCTAGGTAAAACAGTACACCAAACATTTGGAAAGGGACCACACTGATTGTTCATTGACCAAACTTTGACCTGCTAGGTAATGACAAAACGTAGCCTGCAACTTTGAAACACTTTGCACAGAGTACATCAAACGTTTGGCCATGGACCACTGAACGTTCACTTCGCTACTATGACACTGCAGGATTGTCATAGTAGCGCCCTAAGCTTTTCTAAACCTATAAATACCCTGTCCCATGCCCTTCTAAGCTCCATTATGCCTTCTGAGTCCTATAGAAACTCTACTTAAGTGTTTTGTGAGTTTTGAGAGAAGAATGAGAGCTTTCCTTGGAGGTTCTTGCTCAAGAGAAGTAACCCTCTTGTTTTAGTTCATGTTTTACATAGTAGTTATTCAATTTAAACATTCTTTCATAGCTTGGTTGTAGGTTTGGGTTTATGTTGTTGTTATAGGTTTTAATCTCAATTTTAGCATGATTTAGCGTTTCAATATTTATTTGCTTGTGTTTATTTTGCATGGAGATAGGCTAGGAATATATTAGGAATCCTTTTTGTAGCCTTAGAAATTGTTTAGAATTGATTAGAAGCCTGTTGGGTCGAGATGAGTTTTCTGCCCACTAAGAGAATGTTATGGCCGAACATTCGGCCTCGAGCTCGAACATTCGCCCAGTTTGACAAAACGTTCGTTGGCTACGTAGAACCTCTATTTTTGGAATCTTAGGGCTAGGGTTCATTGTAACTAGGACGTAGAAATAATGATAGCCCTTTTCATATATTTGGAAAGTGTGGAACCACTAGAGGAATATTTTGAGGAACAATACAACCTAGGTGAGTACAAACTCACATAAATACTTGCTGTTATTTTTCTACATTACACGGTTATTTTTTGTACTAAACATGCATCTTTACGACTCTCATGAAATACATTTTGTTATACTATCAACTCTATTTTGTGAAAACATTTGTTACTTAAACAAGATAATGAACATTGTGAGATTTGTAAGAGCATACATGTAAAAGGACTAATTGCATCGTATGATATGATACACCCGTACATGCAGGATAATGGTCATGAGCTTACTATACAAGTTAACTTTATGGCCAAAAGTGTGGATGTGTTATATGAGTCTTGGATCCAATGGTTATTTCGTGACTGGCGCAACCATGTTGATTAGCAGGTTACTACAGACGTACATCATTAATAGTGTAGGCCACCCGAGATTGGACTCGGTCGGGTTGCTAGTGTAATGAATAGTAGTGCACAATGGTCAGGGCATCGACATTATATTACAGGTTCCTTGGGACAATGCCAATTCTATTGAGAATGGGTAATATCTTGGGGTAAACTATACAATTTGAAATATCACTTGATTATCATAGTTACAATGCATATTATATCTATATTGCATCCATGAATAACTGTCACAATGTTGCATAGATTTATCAATAACTAAGTTCATCACTCAAATGGCATGCACATCATGTGCATTTTTACTCACTAAGTTGTTAGACTCACCCTTGTATTCTTTTTTCCTCCATTATGAAAATATTTGCTCTCATAGCTAGTTTAGCAAAGGATGGATTTGGGGAGCCAGTTATTGGTGGTGAAGGACTTGATTCAAGTCATTTTTGAGGATTTAGACCTAGTGTGGCTCAAATCCATGTGAGATGCTGGAGGAACTACCCGTTAGGAATTGATCGAGACTATATTTATGTTATCTTTGGTTAAGTTTAGGCGTTGATGCTATTTCAGAACAATCACATCTTCCTTATACATTCATTACATCGTATGGCTTAGTAGATCATCACCAAACACCTAATAGATTAGTTCCTATTGTCTGAAGGATTGATTGCTCTGATACCATCTATAATGCCCCGATAAATTAATTAACTGGTAATTAACTCATCAGAACACCTGGCCATTTAATTTCTCCAAAGAATAAGACTAAGGGATCTCTACTCCTCAAAAGAGAATGCTTTGCAGCAAAAACATATGATAAATCAACATTAATCATTTCAATCAGAGCATTTACTAATAATCATTACATTAATTGAATTCTTACAATATACATATCATCACTATAAAATGGTCATATACTAAACCTTTATACCCAAATATACAAGACCGCAACATCACCCGAAAGTACTATATACCATAACCGGCCTTCAAGATTTTGCAAAGGATCCTCAAGCGTTATTAGTAATACTATCCAAACAATCACGTCTACCTCGAGGTCCTTCTAACTCAAAAACCTAAATAGCATCTAATGGCATCTATTTAAAACATAGATGTTTTACACTTAGAGAAAGTAAGTGTAAGCATTTAGTAAGCCAGTTCTAGCGTGTGATTGTGAACTGTTCATAAACAAATAAAAATTTTACTCTTGGAATCATTCCTCTTAAAGCATTTATTGTGATTATTCTTTTCATAAGCATATTCATTTCACACATATTAGCTTTATAAAAATATTTGTTCACGTCCTTTGTTTGCCATTACTAGGCCTGTAAATGAGCCGACACACTCGACAGATCGCTCGATACCCGCTCGACTTAGCTAGACCCGAACTCGAGCTGGACACTGTACTAGCTCGCTCGTTACTGTTGAAACTCACTCGATTAGCTAGTGACACATGCCCAACTCGCTCGACGGGGGCTCGTGAGTTCGACTCGTTTAAGTCGAGATCGGCAGGCTCGCCCGAGCTCGTTAAGGGATTGTGAGATCGAATCGTTTAACTCGATAATCACCCGACTCGCCCGAGCTCGTTAAGGGATCGTGAGCTTGACTCGTGTAGCTCGATAATTACCCGGCTCGCCCGACTTGTTTATGGCTCATGAGCTCGACCCGTTTTATCATCTGACTCGACCCAACCCACACGACAATGTAACTAAAAAAATAATTAAACATGTTATTAATCAATAATAATCATAGCTTCAATGTGTATACAATTAACTAATTAAGATCTAAGGCAATAGTGTAACTAATATTATATGGACTATGTTATTATTTATAGGTTTAATGTCCATTGTCCAATTCCAAAATAATAATAATCATAGGTTCAATATGTGTACAATTAACTAATTAAGATCTAAGGGTATAGTATAAGTGTATAACTAACATTGTATATAGTATAGACTATGTTATTATTTATAGCCTTATAGGTTTAATGTCCAATGTCCAATTCATAAGTTAATAATAATAATAATAATAATAATCATATTCATAGGTTCAATTAATTTGTGTACAATTAATTAATTAAGATTAAGGGTATAGTATAATAATGTAACTAACATTTTATAGAGTATAAACTATGTTATTATTTATAGGTTTAATGTCCAATGTCCAATTAGTTAGTCAATAATAATAATAATAATAATAATAATCATATTCACAGGTTCAATTAATGTGTGTACAATTAATTGATTAAGATCTAAGGGTACAATATAAGTATACAACTAACATTGTATATAGTATAGACTATGTTATTATTTATAGGTTTAATGTCCAATGTCCAATTCATAAGTTAATAATAATAATAATAATAATAATAATCATATTCATAGGTTCAATTAATTTGTGTACAATTAATTAATTAAGATCAAGGGTATAGTTTAATAATGTAACTAACATTGTATAGAGTATAAACTATGTTATTATTTATAGGTTTAATGTCCAATGTCCAATTAATTAGTCAAAAATAATAATAATAATAATCATCATCATATTCATAAGTTCAATTAATGTGTGTACAATTAATTGATTAAGATTAAGGGTATAGTATAAGTATATAACTAAGTTAGTGTAGAGTATAGACTATGTTATCATTTATAGGTTTAAATTGTTTAATGTCCAATGTCCAATTAATTAGTTAAAAATAATAATAATAATCATATTCATAGGTTCAATTAATGTGTGTACAATTAATTGATTAAGATCTAAGGGTACAATATAAGTATATAACTAACATTGTATATAGGATAGACTATGTTATTATTTATAGGTTTAATGTCCAATGTCCAATTCATAAGTTAATAATAATAATAATAATAATAATAATAATAATCATATTAATGTGTACACATAGGTTCAATTAAGATCAAGGGTATAGTATAATAATAATAATCATATTCATAATAATCAATTAATCATAATAATAATAATAATAATAATAATAATAATAATAATAATCTCAAGATTCTCAACCATTTAGTATTAATAATAAATTAATAATAATTAGTATTATTAATAATAATAATAATAGTAATTAATTAATTATTATTAAAATAATAATAATTACTACTATATATTATTATATAATAAGAATATATAATAATTATTATCATATTCATAATAATAACTATGTAGTACTACACTACTATGCACACACGGTTTCTTTAGTACTTTAGTTAATTAAACGGTTAAGATTTAATTGATATAAATTTGTATTTAATTTTAATGGTTTAGATAATTTATTGGATAACTAAAGAGACGAGCTAACCTGAAATTACCCATACTAGATTATTCTGATTATTTGAATTTTTGAAATTTTAGACATAATCATAGCCGTCCGATTTAATTTGATTTAATCCGAACCGTTGGATTTAGTTAATGGAATACAGCTGTAATCCATTACGAAGGTGAGAGTTATATGGTGTCACACATGACATTATGAGCCCACTAATCTAACGTCTTTGATTGAATAATAAAATAAAGATTAAAATAAATGGTCAAGATTATTTATTGGATAACGTATAGAACTGGTTTCACCAACACACACACGCGGACGATACACTCAGTCTCGGAAATCTACCCCACGCACGCACAGTCTACGGGTCTAACAACAATTATGAGGCTCTTGGTTTGCACACAAAGGATGACAGCCGTCCAATTTTTTTTTTATTTAATTTCAGCCGTTGGATGCATGTAGTGGACGCCAGCTGTTAACCATTTTCTTGTGTGGGATTTATTTGGTGCATCCAAATTTTCGTAAGCTTCCCTTGGTTGAGATGATCGAACGACTTAAAACCCCCCACGCACTAGAGGAATTCATCAACAGCTGTCAGCTCGCACGCACGCACGGTCATCGAGACTGACAGTGTACCAGTCGTCTCGGTATGACCACAAGCCATCTCAGCCCTCCAAATTTATTGATGAAATATTGGCCATTGGATGGGTTTAATGGAAGCCAGCTGTAATCAATTAAATCGCTTGGGAGTTATATGGTGTATCGCAAGCTCCGTAAGCATGCCATGAGTGCTTCAATCTAACGAGTGAAATTAAATCTTGATGATTTTTATAGAATCGACGGACTCTATTAAATAAGTACACCAGATTCAATTACAAATGGCTGCATGTGAATAATGTTTTGGTAAACTAAAGGTTTCAACACGTGGCACGCCCAAATCGATTTAACTAATTCTCTCTCCAAATCCAGCCGTTCATTTATTAAATTTTTTGATATTTTCGCAAATCTAACGGCTGGGATGCTGGGATTCAAACTGAACGTTTGTAAATTCTAAACCAAACTAGAAACCACTAACCAGTAACCAATCAAACTTCAAACCATCACCCTCGTCCCTCGTCACTCTCTATCTCTCTCTTCATTCCAGTCTTTCCAGACTTCCAGTTACCACTACGGCAATACCAAAGAGTTGTTTGACGGTCTGGTTTGAGGGCTAGATTACTAGGGTGATGGCGAGAGAGAGATGATCCATTGAATGCAGCCTGCTATGAGCATTCAATGCATCTCCCATCACCGTTGAGGGGTTGAATGCACGCATTCAATCCTTCTCAACCCCCTCCCAACAACCCGTTCCTTTCAGATTCTCAATCGAGCCGTTGATGGATCATCTGATATTGATCTAATGGCATTCTAATCAGTCGTACTAGTTTTGTGAGAGAAACTATCTTCAGATATCGCATGACTCGAACCAGAAGAGGATACTAATTTTTCTCCTATACCGTCTAATCTCGCTGCCGAATCCCCATTTTTTTGTGTTTTTTCAATTTTTTATTTCTATAAGTTGACATGGTTGTTGACATGTTGTGAGTTGTCTTCTGGCAGGTTATCTTCTCCAAGCCCTAGCTTATACCGACGGCAGAGACAAACATGATGGCTTTTGATCTGACTGTGACAGAAATGGCAATTGAGTATTGGGCTTTCTGTCATCATAGGTTTATTTTTTTATTCATTCCTAACCCCCCCCCCCCCCCCCATCGCCCTTTTATACTCGAATATGAACCTATGATGTATGCAAGTCACTCTGAGTTGTTCAGTTGAATAAGTTTGAACTTGTTTGCTCTGGCTTCTTGCTAAGTGCTAACAAGAGAAAAAGTTCTGACTTTTGAGAATCCGAAGAGCCTCTCTTAGTCTCTTCTGCATTTAAGTTATGTTTTTCTCCTGAACCCTAGTTCCTAACTATTTCAATTTTGGCAAGTCTTTTTTATTTATTCCATTTATCATGTTTTGGCTGTTTGAAAATTTGGTAAACTAATGTTTCTAATATCTTAATTTTAGGGAGGAAGGTCTATCGAATTTGCAAGCTACAATCCCAATTGGCTTTTGGAAATTGCTTGAGCCTTGAGGTTTTTAAAAAAACTTGCTATGTTAAATTGTTATGTTACTATTTTACTAATGTTAGAACTATGAATTATTTTTTTGTTTTCTGTTTAAGGTTAGAACAACTATGAATTATTTTTCTGTTTTCTGTTTAGGGTTAGAACAACTATGAATTATTTTTCTGTTTGCTGTTTAGGGTTAGAACAACTATGAATTATTTTTCTGTTTTCTGTTTAGGGTTAGAACAACTATGAATTATTTTTCTGTTTTCTATTTAGGGTTAGAACAACTATGAATTATTTTTCTGTTTGCTGTTTAGGGTTAGAACAACTATGAATTATTTTTCTGTTTTCTGTTTAGTGTTAGAACTTAGAACATGAATTGCTTTGTTAGAAGTAGAACTATGATTCTGTTCTGTTTAAATTTTTGTTGTCTATCTATGATTCTCATTCTCTGATTCTCTGTTCAACTTAGAACTCATGATTCTCTAGAAGTTTCTCTAGAACTCATGATTTTGTTCTCATTTGAAAATAGAAAGCTAGAAGTTTCTCATCAATTACATTTTTTAATTAACAGTTATGGAGATTACGAGTCAGTCTATGGAATTGGAATGTATTGAAGTTGATGTACATGATGATACACTTACTGTGATCCCTACACCTGAATCTGTTGAGTCTGGTAGCACTGAAAATAACCCAAGCCAACTTGTTAACACTATTTGTCCTGTTGTTGGTGGGGATGGGGCTGGTGATGGGGTTGGGGCTGGGGCTAGGGCTGGGGCTGGGGCTGGGGATGTGGATGGGGGCCAAGGGGCTGGGGATGGGGATGGAAGTGGCCTGAGTGAGAATGGACAATATCAAAAGAGGGAAAGGTAAAAGACTTCCAAAGTCTGGAATGACTTTGTTTCAGTTACAATAGGGGGGGTTAAAAAATCACAATGCAATTGGTGTAAGAGGCTGTTTGCTGTTAGAAAATCTAGTACTACCTCAACCCTAAATAGGCATTTGACTTGATGTGTTAGATATGTTGAGTTTAGTAGTGCTAAAAAGCAAAATACTTTGTCATTTGAGCCTAGCAGTGACAGTGATGGCGTGGGAAGGTTGACAAGTTTTAGTTTCAAGGAGAGTAGGGTTAGGGAACTTGCTTCCCATACGGTGCTACTTCATGAGTACCCTTTTAATATGATGGAGCATGAACTTTTTAATAAGTTCATGAGGGCCTGCACACCCCACTGGAAAAAAATAAGCCATGCAACTATTAGGAATGATTGCATTACCACTTACCAAAATGAAAAAAGGAAGCTAAGAACACTTTTGAAATTGGTTGACAAGGTGAACATCACCACCGATATGTGGACCTCTTGTCAAAGAGTGTCATATATAGTGGTGACTTGCCACTTTGTGGATTCAACTTGGTGCCTCCAAAAAGGAATTTTAAATTTTTGCAATGTACCTCCTCCACATTCTGGTGTTGTGATTGCTGATGCATTAAGGAATTGTTTTTCTGATTAGGGAATTGAGGATAAAATTCATACCATTACTGTTGATAATGCTTCAGCTAATGATTCTGCAATTAGAATTATAAAAGATGACTTTGAGTTGAAGAATGCTTTGTCGGTTGGGGGTAGGTTGTTTCATGTTAGGTGTTGTGCACACATTACAAACTTGTTGGTGCAGTCTGGGCTTGTTGAAATTAGGGGTATTATAGATGATGTTAGGCAGGGCATAAAATATATAGTGGCTTCTAAAAGTAGGTTGAATGTCTTTAGTGAGATAGCAAAGAGATTGCATTTACCCTGTAAGAAGCTGATTTTAGATGTCCCCATACGTTGGAACAGCACCTATTTGATGTTGGACACTGTAATTAAGTATAAAGAAGTGTTTCCTAGGTACCATAGAGTTGAGCAAGCATTTCAGTGGGTTGTAACTCAAGAACAGTGGGAAATGGTGGGTAATGTGAACCAGGTTTTGTCAATTTTCAATGATGTAACCAATGTTGTATCTGGTAATGAGTACCCTACTGCAAATCTGTATTTACCTGGGGTTTGGAGGATGAAACAAGTTTTGATGATCAAGTGTGATGATAGGAATAAGTACATGAGGTCAATGGCAAGTAGGATGATTGACAAATTTGATAAGTATTGGGGTGATAGCAATTTGTTGATGTCCATAGCTGCTGTCTTGGATCCTAGATACAAGATGAAGTTGATCAATTTCTGTTTCCCTATCATTTATCCTTTGACTGAAGCTTGTAGTCACATTAACAATGTGTTGGCAGTTCTGAAAGAGTTATTTGAGTCATATGTTTTTGCCCATACGGCTTGTATATTGCAAGAAACTGCCCAAGTAAATGTTCCTTCTTGTTCTTCCTCAAGTGCAATTGTTGGAGATGTGGTGTCCAAAATTTCTGAAGGTCGATCAAGGTTTGCTGACCATATAAGAAGTAGTGACATCATCCGGCCCATTAAAACAGATTTGGATGTTTATCTTGAAGAGGATGTCTACATTTGTAGTAAGAATGAGAATGGAGTATATATGGAAACAGATTTTGATGCTTTGGCATGGTGGAAATGCAATGCCTTGAAGTACCGTATCTTGTTTAGAATGGCAAAGGATATCTTGGCTGTTCCCATAAGTATAGTTGCTTCTGAATCCTCCTTTAGTGCTAGTGGTAAAGTTATTGAACCCCATAGAGCATCATTATCCCCTGACACTGTTCAGATGCTCTTATGTGGTTCAGATTGGGTGAGGGCACTTCATGGCATCAAGAAAAAAATCTGCTAGTGAAGTAAGTTTTGTTTCTAATTTATGTATTTAGACTATTTAGAGTTTTACTAAATTTTATGTATGAATTGGCCATATTAAATTTGTGTTTGTTTTTGTAGAAATTGGTTGAAGTGCAGTTGCCTACAACTACAACTACAACTACAACTACCTGAATGTGATGTGATGCAGAATTTCAGACATGGAGTGTATTACTATTACAATCTATTTCAGTCCTTTCCTTGTTTAAGTCTGTAATTTGAACACTTCATTTTTTGTTTCAGTCTCCCTTTGCTTATTAAGTCTGTATTTTGATAACTATGTTTTATTTTGAAATGTTTGGATCCAGTCTCTCTTTGCTTATTAAGTCTGTATTTTGATAACTATGTTTTATTTTGAATTGTTTAAGTGCCATATTGTACTTTTGTTGGAAACTCTCTTGATCATTTGAGCCTGTTGAGGTAATATCTTTCTTCCTTGTAATTTTATTATTTTCATTTTGCAACAAAAATTTGATTATTTGAAAATTTGATTATTTGAACCTCCCTTGACTCGTTTATTAAAGGTCAAAGACTTTTTGCGTCTTTGACTAACTAAATGCAAAGGAGTAAAAATTTGCTAACAATATTTTTGGTTTGCTTATGTTTGCAGTGATTATTCATTCCTTGGGTCCTTGTCTCCGCTTTTAAGAAACTTCATTAAAAGCTGCCACATATTTTCATATGCTAGTTACTAGTTTGGTATTTTTAAGTTGTTGCATTTTATATACCTGAAAATCTCTAAAAAAATGTGCTTACAAATATCATATTTATTTCTTTATGCTACTGATTTGAGATTAGTTGGGATACACATCATACACTGGTTTATGCAATTATGCAATTATGTTTATGCTTCTGTGGCTGCTATCTGTTGAGATTAGTTGTGATACACTGGTTTATGCTACTGCTTCTGCTATATGTTTGTGGCTTGTGACTCAATTTCTAATTTGCTTTATGCTGCTGCTATCTGTTGAGATTACTTGTTTTTTTTTTTTTTTTTTTACCAACTGTTATTCTTTCTACTAATTATAGGTTGTATATAATTAGTAGTTTTAGTTGATTAACATGATTCTATTATTTTGAGTTTTGCACATTTGACTATTTGAGTACATAATCTATTATTCCATATTTCCATTATTATACCATCTATTGCTTTCATGTACAATGTATATCACACTTCACTTCTCAGTTCTCTGCATGTTTTACTAGTTACTATAATTTGATGTACATGTTGATCTTTGTTATGTGTTGGTTTAGAAATTAGGTTGTTTGGCTATAAAAAGTCCTTATCAATTTTGTTTTATTTCTAAAGCACCCTAATTATGTTGCAAGAGAGTTACAAACGCCAAACGGCTAACACCTTTTTTTTTTTTTAACATAGATTGCAGACTTGCAATGTGGCTGTGGGTCATGGTCAGGCTAGTCAGTGTCAATTGGCAAGTGGAACACATCACACATATACTGTTTCCTGATATCCTCATTTTGCAATGTTTAATTTTATGTTCATTTACTCATCTGATTTTTGAATACTTACTAATCACTCAATCTTAAGTGATAAAACTCCTTTGACATCTTGCAAGGAAGTTAAAAACATTTAACACATTTCTTTTCTTCATTGAATGCAGTGTGGACAGTGAACTAGTGTGGATAGTTGATTAGTTGGTGGCCAGGATGAAGAGTAGTCTCTTTAGATGAATTTTGGCTTTTGGTCATTTGACTCATTTCATTCATTTATAATTTCTTCTATTTTATTTGTAATTCTTCTATTTGTAAATTAATTTGTTTTCTTCAATATGAAGTTGCTTGATTTGTAAGGCCCTAATATAATTGTCTAATCTTGTAATTTTAGGTGTTTTTAATTTCTGCTTTAATGCTATTGTAATTTGTAAGTTATATTTGTCCTGAATTTTACATTGGTAAATTTGTCCTGAATATAACTTGTTCTAGTGAATCATTGAATCTTAAATGATTTGTAATTGGCATTTGGAATTACTTGATTTGTAATTGGCAGTTGGAATAAACTTGGAACATTGTTGAATTGTAAATGTGTTAGAACTTAGAATACAATTCTTGATTGGTATTGTTAACGAGCCTTAAATGGGCCGAGCTACCCGTTTAAGGCTCGAAAGGCTTTCTAACGGGGCTCGAGTTCAGGCTCAGGCTCGATTTCGCCTTTTTCAAACTTATGTCTCTATCTCGAGCTCGAGCCGAGTCGAGCTAATCGAGGGCTCGACTCGGCTCGCATATTCCCATTACCGATCCCGAGTACGATCCAGAGCGTGTCAAATTCCTTAACGAGTCGATCTTGAGCTGGGGTTTACAAGCTCAGCTCGAGCTCGAGACCGGCTCGATTCTTGGTCATTTTAAATGAGCCGGTCCGAGTTTGCCAAAGCTAGGATCGGCTCGGCTCATTTACAGGCCTAGCCATTACTTGTGATATCTACAAAGTAAGGCCAAGCTACTATATAAACATTAGCTCTAGTTAACCCCTAAAGTAAGGTTGTACTTGTCCTGTACATCACCTTTTTTTATGCAAGGACTAGTCTATTCAACCCCTCTGTGTGGAACTCTATCAACCTAGCCCCTTTTACTTAGGACTAGCAGCTAGTGAGGCCACACCCCAACCCAGGGTGTGTTGCACTGCCTTACACACGTACACACAGAGCACCAATGTTGCCAATCATCTATTTTCCTTAACATTTTACACATAACCACATAAGCATTTTATTTCATATATGCATAATAAAACAATCTTTAAATGTTCATCATTTGAGGCAATATTTACAAAAAGTAATCCATGTCACGCATTTTGTGCATAAAAATATTTTTATACTTTTCAAAATGCTAAAAAGGTAATCCATGATTTTATTTTGAAAACCTTGCTTATTATTGTAGATAAAATGCACCAGATCAATGTTTTAAAGTGTTAAAACAGTGAGCATACCAAATGTTCGGTGAAGGATGCTAAAAATTTTCTACCTTTTGTTTGTTTTGGCAGAATTTTTTATGACGACTTGTTGCAACAACAAAAGTGCTTTTTTATTTTTTATAATTAGCAACGACTTTTGTCTTCGTTGCTAAAAGTGATATATAATAACGAAAATGGTTTCATTGCTAAAAATCATGGTTACAATATGGCATGTACACACACTATGATATTCTAAATGGATCAATCTTATACAAAAAGTAAGAGAAGTGGTGTGAAGACTCATGAAGCAGGAAGATGAGCCAACCAGGGAAGCAGCTTTTGGTGGACCAAGTGAGGCCTGTCATCATGGGGACAATGTCCTACTCCTTGCAACACAAACAGGCTTACATTTGGTAGTTTAGAAGGTAGTGAAGAGAAGTATTTACCAACGGGTCCGTCAAGAGGAGTAAATGGGTCTTCATCCCCCCACAGAAGTAGCACAGGCTGGGAGATTCTAGGCATCAACTGTACAGGGTTTGGCCCTGGAGGGCCAGTCACAATAGAAACAAAAGCATCTAGTGCCCCATCGTCATAAGTTGGTTCCATTATGATCTGCACTTTCCACTTTGTTTGAGCTCATATTTTCTAAACAAGCGTAAATTGTCCAAGAGGAGAGAGTACTAATTTACCTCTACTAGCTCTTCATCCACAGATTCCTTATTTCCATATACAGACAATAAAATGTTCTTCAAGTTCTCTCTGCATCAAGGGACAAAATATATAGCATTTTTAGATTCATTCTTCTTGACTTGTAATATTTCAAACTATTAATTATATGGCTGAAACTGAAACCAGTAAGTATATATTTAGTACCTCTTTCTGACACTTTGAAATATAGCTGAAGCAATTCCACGTTGCCTCAACAAAAAATCAAACAACCAAAGCAATGGTAATAATAGCTTGATTCTCCAATCATCAACAATTGCCTTATTGTTCATACCACCAGCACAATTGAGCAGTACAAGTCCTCGAACTAGGCTTCTACTAGATTCTGATTGGAAAAGATAAAACAAAAGAATTAGATATCTTCTTCTAAAGGTGTAGTCATTATATATCTTTACAGAAAACTATATAGCATTAAAAGCATATCTCACCTGAGGCAGCAATTACACAAGCAAGACTTCCAACAGAGTTGCCTATCAGCACAGTCGGTTTCTGAACAATTTCATCCAAGAAGTCCAATATCAACTGTTTACAGTGAATTAGATAGAGGTTAAGACAGTAAAGTTGCAACGTTGACGGGCTGGTGAGACAGACATACATAGGATAAAATCCAAGTTTTAGCTTGAGGATAAGCATACCTGTGCCCATGTTTCCATTGTATACGAAAAGCCTGTTGGTTTATCAGAAGCTCCAAAGCCAAGAAGGTCAATTGCATATACAGTGGAATTCTGGGCTAGTGTCCGAATATTCCTGAAGGAATTACCTCAAAGTAGAGAAAAATAATTTGTCAACTACTTGAGCAGTTTTACATGGCCACACATTAGTAGAAGGCTTTGCCAAGCCCTTCGTTGGGGAGCGAATCTCACCAAGGGAGACAACAAATAGTACACTAATATATATATATATATATATATATATAAGTACACTTATCAAATTGGGATGCAATTTCACAAGTGCACTCACAACAAATCCCTCTCTCACTTATAAGTCTCTAGTTGTGTACATTTTGTATGACAACAGTTGCAGAGTTTAACCAATAATGACATGAATATTGTTTGTAGAACATCATCATAGGAAGTAGGACATTGTAATTTGCAATCAAAACAAAGAGTTTCTCAGAAACTAGAGCTATAACAGATTTCATGAAATTGGTTTGAGTAGCGAGAAGGATAAAACTGAAAAACTCTATATATCTTATACAAATCACAGTCACTATTCTATATAATTCAAGGTTCAATACCTTGCTTTGAGTATGCAAATGATTATCTGATATGATCGTGACCCTTTGACTCATCTCCCTTAATAAGTAAAACTCAATATTTAAAATAGGAGGTAAATAATAGAGACAAAGTTTAAACACACGATCTTTACATCAATACCATGTTCAATCACACTTATCCTATAAATTTAAGCTCATAAAAAATTGTTAATTTGATTATTTAATTAGTATTCTAGCAATTCAAAGTTTTGGAGAAGGATGGAGCACTTAATTACAACATCTATGGAACAATCAATTGGTTGAAAAAAAAAAAAAAAAAAAAAAAAGATGATAGTTATAGCTTAGTTCCACCCTACTTGACTGACCTGGCAGTGTTCAATCTGAAGAAATTCGTGAGCCTAACTCATCTCATAAAACTTGTTCAATAAGAGAGGGTTGCCAACTCCTTACAAACATGCCACAAGTAATGTGAGATTATTCTTTAACACAATCAACCCTTCCGCATTAGCCTTGTTTAAAAAAATAAAAAAAAATGAAAGGACTGACTAAGCATTGCCACATAAGCCCAATAAAATGGAGATAAAATAGAGTATGCTAAATAGAATAGAGAAGCTTTTGGCGATAATCAGCATAAAAAAATTATTTAAAATATATTGTTTTAATTTATATAAAATAAGTGCAAAGAGTAACATTAAGCGTGACGTCCCCAAGGCTATGCTTATCTGAGATATCTAGAGAGAGAGGGAGAGATTGGATAAAACCAGAGTGAAACGAACGGGTTTTACAGTTTAGAGTCCAAGAATAAAGAGTGAAATGGTATCCTGATGAAGCATGTTGAAAATAAAATTCTGGAATTAAAAATAAACGTTTACTCTATTTTTATGCAATAATTATGAATCTTATTAATAAAATGAAGGAGCAGTTCACGAATCATAGAAACCCAACACTTATATTAATAATAATGAATAAATGTTCAACATATTAGGAAAATCAACCATTCAATCTTATACATATATATATATATATCATTCGGGTCAATTTTTAATTAATTAGAGGTGAAGTTCCAAACAAATTAGAGATAATTTAATTTTCATGGGTTCTCGTAATTGGGTTATCATCTATTATTAATTGTCGCATCTTTCTGAGTTCGTTAGTTGAATCTAATTTTCCAGTAAAAGTAGACAAATATAATTGATTGCTATTGTGCACAAGTTGTGTGGCGGAGGTGAAATTAGATAGATAGATAGATAGGGATGATGTGTATACTTAGTAGTGGGTGGGTGATGCTGAATAACAGAAAGAAAGAAAGAAGAAGGGAAAAGAGTAACCTGCGCCAGTGTGGAATGGAAGCCCCAAATCCATGCACAAGAAGAAGAGGGGGATTGGAAATATTTTTTGAATGAGAAACAAAGTAATTGATGGAATATTTGCCCTTCCATTCCCACTTCTCGCATCTCTCCTTTATCTCTGCCACCTCCAACTTCTGCCCTCCACCACCAGATGTACAGCTTTTGGTGGTGATGCTCAAACTATTTCTAAGTCGAAATTGCCAATGCACTTGACCAAGTACTGAATGGCAAATGGAAGCCGTTACTCCAACTACCATTCTGTCTCTCTCTAATTTCCAAGAAGATGAGAATGAGATTTCATCCTTATATAAATAAATAAATTCCACCAAGCAGGCTCCTACGGGCTCTCAATGGGCCAACCATCCTATTCCATTCTATTTTCCTCATTTTCCACATTCTTCCCTTGTTTTTGCACTTACTAATATTGTTTACTAGTCTAAAATGATGTGGCAGTCATTATTATTTTTATTTTTACTAAATAACATAACTCTTACTTATATTTAGACTTATACAAGTTTATATATATATATATATTATATATATCAGACTTGAAAGGTTATTTTGACTTTCCTCTAGAGTAGTAGTATGCAAACTTGATCAAGGCTCAAGAGCCGTGTTTGTTCTCTTTCAAAATTGCCTCATTTTTTAAATGTCTTCATATCTTCTTTATTTTGGTGCATCACAATGATGGGGCTCTGAAAGAGGTGCAAAGGAAATAGATGTTAATTTTGGAGATGGAAGCATTCGGGTGCTTAGATTTTGAAAATCCTGCAGTCTGCAATACCTTCTTGAACGAGTTCTATAAAACGTTCTTGACGGAAAAAAATTACTCAGAATTTATATCAAGATACCCAGCAATTCAGAGAGTACTGTACAGCTGAGAATTGCAGTAGATGTAAAAGGGGAATTGAGATCAAGTATTTAAACAAACTGTCATTAGAGTATTGCAAAATGTAAAAGCAAATACCTGCATATCTATTAAACATGTGAATAAAAAAGCAAACACTGGAGATTAAAAAACAAAAAAAAAAAAAAAGATTCACGAGAAATGAATAACAGCACGAGTAGAGGCTCTGGGGAAGTTAAATAGCTTCTGAGAAAATTCGTGTTGTTCCTCTGAAGTGAAATGATTCATGGGAGGACCAATAGCACTACTGTAAATCTCGTCTCTATCAGGTGGGAGAGACTTGTTGGTTGAAATCACCATGGTCTCTAAGACCAATGCGTTTTTAAGAAGAAACTCGACTAGTTCAATCACGTACGGCTCTGTTATGCATCCATATATCCTTACAATCCTGAGGTGGTGTGAAAGACAATGGAAACTATCCTCCTCCAAATTCCAGAAGTTTCTACCATCAAAATCATACGCTTGAATCCATTGTGCTTCAGGGTTCTAATTCAACAAAGCGCAAGTTATTTATGGTGGGTCATAGATGCAAATGAGAAAACAAAACATATTTACCAAATCTTTTCCTACCATGAATATATAATGATTTCCACTGTAGACATCAATAGTCAGAGTTTCCAAGCAATGAGAATTTCTCAATAAGCTACAAATCCCAGGGAGGTGCCACTTTGTCAGACTAATTTTGAGTGCTAGAAACTTCCAACACAAGGATGGACATGGCTGATTTGTCAACTTCCATATTGTCAACACCTAAGCACATAAAAATAAAATAATAAAATAATAATAATAATAATAAAAATCATTGCCATGAAGGGATGTTGCACTACCTAGAAACCATTCATCACTCTAAAGTCTAGAGAAATTAAAAATCATTCTAGATATTAAGCAGCAAAATTTGGTCCAAATAATTTTATGTCCATAAAGGACCACTTAGGAAGGAAATAAGAATCATAGATGATTAAGTAAACGCTTAATTCAAGGTTTCCCATCAGCTTAAGGTTTTGAGATAATTGATGACTTAACAGTCAAATACTCACGTTTGGGAAGGTTTGTGTGCAGCTGGTGGTGTCTGTGAGTGCTGCTGTCATTTGCTAAATTAAATTGCAGCTATCAACAACGATTAAAATTTTCAACACAAAGTAGATACGACCAAGCAAATTAACCAAATTATAAAATGAATTTATCAATAATCTGTTACAGGAGAAAAATGGTTCGCGTTTACCTATTTTTAATACATATAAACCAAACAGCACATTCAAGTGCAATACGTAAGTAAGTGAAACAACGAGATACATGGGGAAGGATACATAAGGAGTAGTTAACTAAATTTGCCCTAACACCGTCACCTCTGCTCGGATACCATGTTAACTCATAACTAAATTTGAATATTTAACTGAATTTGGATAAATTGTAGAGTTAAGATTTAAACTCACCACCTTGGCTTGGATACCATGATAATATCATCACTTATTCAAAAAGCGTAAACTAACCAAAAAAGATGAATTTAAGCATTTAATTAATATTCTAACAGATTTCTATAGGTTTGGACTAATAAGCCCAAAATGAATTACAACTCATAAATAAAAATAAAATAAAATAAAATAAAAAACCAAAACAAAACAAATTCAATAACATAATAACACAACAAAAAGATCCAATGTACTAAAACTAGAGCCCATTCCTAGGAATTTTAAAACTACAAAAATATTCTTCTAACATCGGATTACTAGGGATAGGGAGGAAGGGCAAAGAGCACTACTTCCTTGTTATACCATTTGTGCCCCCAACAAGTAACGGGTTGAGCTTTAGAAAGCCGTTCTGTGTTAGAACAAGCAAGGGATTAAGCTTTAAAAAGCCCTTGCTTGTTCCTTACTAGGAGCTAAGGATTTCATTACCTTTGTTAAGAATATTTGATATAATTCTTTAGTTTATTTCTTTACTTGATAGGTTTATTACATTTCCTCTCCATTCTAGCAATTATTACCTTTCCTTAGCCTACTAGGTTCACTTGTTTACTATTCATAACCTCTTTATAAATAAAGGTCTCTGTTCACACTACAATTAATTCAATATACAAGATGTAACCTATAAGTCTCTTTTCGCTTCCACTCTGTCTCTTCTCTCTTCTCTCTTCTCTCTTTTATTCTTTTCTCTTTTATTATTCCCATCATATATTTCTAAAACCTAATAGGCTGTCTATGTCCCAAAAGATGGACATGAAATATGTTATATATATACAACAATTCAACCCCCTGACTGAAGATAGGGGGGAGGTGAAGCATTTATTCAAACACCTTGTGTGCAAATTCTTACAAAGAGATCACTCAAAGACAATTACTATGCTAAAAACACATATATCATCATATTAGTAAAGAATACAACAAAAGAGGAAGAAAATGGTACCAGAATACACCAAGTGCATGGTGCAAAGCTATCGGTGTTCCCAAGCTTCTTGAGAAGCATTTTGACCCTCTCATACTTGGTAAGCGCACATATGAAACGACTGGAAAAGGAAAGGGATGCATCAACAAGAGAAGACACATCTTCTAAATGAGCATATTGTAATGACCCACCAATAGCCAATGATACAACCTTAGGACAGGATATCCTTAGCCTAAAAACACTGTGCGGCTCAACAACCACCACCAAGCTCTTCACAGTGGGGTTACTAATATTCAACTTACGAAGACCATAACACCTTATAAGACACAATTCACCAAGAAAGGGGCAACCATTTATGACTTGATCCATTATCTTCTCACTCAAAATTACTTCATTAAGCGACAACCTTTTCAGTGATTTTAACTGAACATGCCCTTGTGGAAAGATGGCACAGCCCGCCAACTTGAGCTCTGTTAGATGATCACTGCTAAGAACAAAATTAGGTAACTTGTAGCTCACTTCTGGCTCTGACAAACAACGTCCCAGTAAATCGAGATCAAGAACCTTCACTTTTTTCGTAACTGCAAAATGAACCCAAGTGCGAATTTTGCTTGCCATCCTCTCTTCTCTACTCGCTTTATCCACATCAGGATCAGCCAGCGCGAATTCGCTAAAAGAATAAAAGAAATTGAACCTCAACCTGACACGGAATTCATCAATTGTGGAACTCTCATGACGAGCCAAGACATTGTCAACCAGATTCAAGAATCTCTCGTCGTAATAAGGTTCATCGTCCTCGTCATCAGAAGTAGGATCCTCATCGCATGGGCAACTATCAAAAGAGAGACTTCGAATCAAAGTCCAGCAATGTCTAAATCTTGGCACAAGAAGCATCTTCGCAACATCCTTTGTCGGAAGAAATGAAAGGATGTGAGCAAGGATGAAGTCTGGCATTTCAGTAATCCTATCAGTTTGCTCTTCTTCTCCGCTATTCTTCAGCCGCTTCGTACAACCACTGCTCTCAACAGAATTTGTCCCTTCCATGACTGATCACACAAATTTGCTCAATCCTTTTAAAAAGCACTCTATGAATCTGGTTTCATCATTTCTCATATAAAAAGAGTTTTATACAGTAACAGAGATATTTCTCTTTCTCAAACTTGTTGGATACGTCTGCCAGAAATGGCCATATCCCATTTCTACACCTGCTCAGCCACCCACGTGAACCTGCAATGCACTCCTTTTGAGAGTCGTCACTTCACACTCATCAGCTTCCAATTTTGATCGGGTACGTACGTAGGCAAGGGCACAGCCAGGAGCTCGAGGCTCAATGCATATGGAAGTACCAAAACCTCCCTCTCTCCCGCCTTGCTTAGAAAAAAAAAAAAAATACCAAAACCCAGATTAAGAACTCGCGAATCCTCGCGGAACATGTGAAGAGTATTCACATCACATGTGGTTCGAAATAGTCGAGTGACTAAAAACACGTCCCAGCCGGTTGAACAAAATGGCCATCAAATTGTTGAGTAGACTATAGTGCTCAGCAAACGTGCTGAGCAGTGTAGCTCAATATTAATGAACAATTCATTCTTTTATCTCTCCTCTAATAAAAACGATTTTACCATCTCTCTTCTATAAAATGAAAAATTAGTTTCCTTCTTCTCCCTCTTTCTCTTTCCGCAGCAATGAATGAATGCTCAGCAATGAATGCTTTATTTATAACAATATGATGGATAATAAGAAACTCTTGAGTTCCGATTATTTCGACATAAAATACTTTTCATAGGAAAATATTTTCAACGAAAAATTATTAAAATATTTTACAATGTTTGGCGTGTACGAAAAATCATATATATATTAAACTTTAAATTACGAAAATGTCCCGACCAAGTTTTAGAGGTGTCATAACCAAGTCTTGCAAGAACCTCACTACGACTCACTCGAGACCCGCCCGAACCCTGCCTAGACCCTATCAAGACTCGCCGGAATCAACCCGAGACCCTAGTAGGACCCACCCAAGACACAACAAGGACATTTTTGTAATTTAGTATTTAATATGATTTTGTGTACACACTAAATACTGGAAAATGTATTCAACATCGAGGACCCAGCGGATATCCTGCCTGATTTTCTGTACATGCCAAATACCGAAAAATGTTTTCTAAGAAATCATTTGCAAGGAAAATGTTTTCCACCAAAAATGTTTCTCACCGAAAATATTTTCTGATGTCGAGTCCCAGTCCGGTCTTGGGCAAATCCGAGCGAGGTCACATGCGGGTCCTGGTGAAGTCCTGGGAGAGTCCTAGGTAGGTCCTGGGCGAATCCTAGCGAGGTCCTGGGCAGGTTCAATTGGGTCTTGGGTAGGTTTAGTCAGGTCTCGGGTAGGTACGATCGGGTCCCAGTCAAGTCTTGGTGGGATCCTGGGCGAGTCATGTTAAGGTCTATCAATTTGAAAATAAAATGTTCAAAGTTGAAAAATGGTTTATGGTTTTCAAAAATAGAAATCATTTTCCAAAAATTAAAGAAGAATCTTCAGTCAAAGGGAAAATATTTTTCGTTAACTATTATTTTACGTCGCACCAAACACCTAAAGATACGGAAAACATTTTTCGTAAATCAATTTACATTGAAACAAACGGAGCCTTGGTATTAAATGCTTCATTTTTTTTCTTAAATATGACGGTTAGAAAAAGTACAAAATTTTTTTAAAAAATATGACCATTAGGAAAATAATTTTTTTTTTTTTTTTTTTAAATATGATCATTAAAAAAATACAAATTTAGAAAAATATGATTGTTGGAAAATAACAAAGTTTAAAAAATATGATTGTTAAAGAAAGAATATTTAAGTAGAATAGTGAGATACTATAAAAAATGGAATAATACTAAAATAAAATAAAAAAAATGTGATCTTTTAGTGAAATATTTATTGAGCCAGATGTAAATGCTCTTAATCCTTTCATTGTTTTACTTTCACTCTTACACACTTTTATATGACTTCCACTCTCACCGTTAGATTAAAATTTAATAATAATTTATTTCAAATCCAATGATAAGAGTGAATATCACCTCAGAATGTATGATAATAGCCGTAGGAGTAGGAGTTAATAATATAGGGTGGCAAAACAGCATCGTTTTGATTAAAAACTGTTTTAAAAAATAATAATACCAGTACCACAGTTGATCAGGGTCAGTTCGAAAACCATTTTGCCTACCGAAGGAACAAGTTAATAGATATGATCATATGAATATGATGAACAAGCGGAACAAGTTAAGCGGAAGACTTAAATGTTCTCATGAAAAAAATATTTCTCCCGGAAAAAAGGTGTAGCTCAGTCACAGTGTAATTATTATTTACATCCAAAACAATTAACCCCCATCTAACTCGGACAATTGGAAGAGAAGGGGGAACCAAAAAGAAGAGAAATAATAATAATAATAACAAAAAAAAACAAACTTAATCTACATCCTACTCTTAAGAACAATGAGATCCGGAAACATATTTGATTCCTAATTAACTGGAAGCTTGAGGAGACTTGGCATACCAAAAGGGCTTTTGTGCTGAATGCATATAGACAGTTGACATTGAAGAATTGTCCGCTTCACTCTGACTCCCATTGAAGTCCAAGAACATCCAACCAAAAGAGGAAGCATACAGATTTTGAATGGCATAGGAATTTGTAAATGCTGAGGCAGAGACAAGCCAAACCGGTTCTTGTTACAAGCTTCACCAAAAAGAGAACTTGAGTATCAACTTTCCCCGAGTAAATTTAACACAAATTGCAATTTATAGTTAAATAGACAAAATTGCACATCATATAAATATGTGCTTGCAAGCAAATTACCAAGCACGAGTAGAGGCTAATAATATATGATTTCACTAAGTTTACTGCACAATACAACAAACAATTCTTAAAAGAAAAAATATGATTAGATGTCCACCGTAGAAGATGCAACAATATTTATTTAAAAAAATCTAGTTTTCTTGGAGGTGATAGTCAGGAGCAAGTATCACAAGTTGGTGATGACCACACAAATGCACTCGGGTCTTGATGTCTATCCTACCCATCATGGTCCAAGCCAGCGAAGAAATGAAAATTTCGAAGACACTGCTTGTGAGCAAAATAGTATAAGCATGCCCGACTTTGAGACTGTAATGTCACTAACCTAGTGGTAAATTCGAAGAAAAGGAAATGAAACCAGAATTTGTTCCAATCCAATTTTGAACTATCAATCAGATAACTATAATTAATAATCCAAACAAAGTACAACATGTATTTGTACACCCCTCTACCGGATAAAATTAGATTCTCCAAAAAGGAAAAGGTAGGAACCAGTAGAAGTTAAAAGTAGAACATTTTCTGATCTATTTTTCTGGGAATGCTAGAAGTGAAAGGATCAATTTAAACCATCGTCATCAAACGACATGCATTTGGTGCCATGTATGGCATACAAAATGGATGCATGAACAATTGAAAGCTAAAATGTACATGAACCATACATAGACTACTAAAGGTGATGTGAGAGGCTTACTTCGAGTTCAGGTGATGTGACTACTAAAGGTTTTCAAGAACCATCATTTTGCTCATCCATCTCCTCAAGAATCACATATTTGGCGGCAACATTTGTCTTGAATGATTCCATACTGTCATCTTCACTTGTACCCGTCTTTAGCTTTTGGTATCTAAAATAAAATACAGTAAAATGATCAATACTTCTGATCACAAGGATGACTTAGGTAGAGTAGAGAGAATATAAGAACTATGCAACTATTAACAAGCTACAAGTCTCATGTTCTGCTATTTAATGTTCTATTATTTGATATTACTTTTCAGAATTTAAAAAAAAAAAAAAAAAATGATCTGATATAAAGTTTAGCTCTACCTACAATTTACAAACTACGGGATTATATCAACAAACTCTTAGATGTACTTAATCATGATTTAGATGTCAAGTAGAAAAAGAATTGAAGAAGATGAAAACAATGCCAATGATCAAACATAAAGATACAAAAATCTACAGGGAAAGTAAAGAGCAAAAAATTTACAATTGGCTGGCCGAACCAGAATTAGTTACACCAGGTCTGCCACTCATCAACAGCATCAGTTCTGTGGGGTTTGGGTTCTTGTATAACTGACACAAAAATAATATTACAAAAAAAAAAAGCTAATACCAAAACCCTATCACAAAACTGATGTCTGATAACACTTAAAATTTCTTTTTTCTTTTTTTTGTTTGTTTAATTTCCAAGTAACACACACACAATGGGGCTTGAACGCACAGTGAAGAGCAAATGATCCACATTTAGCGGTACCAATCTATTAATAACAAAATGGTATGCCCCAAATGACATACCAAATTAACATTTCACTGTTAAATATGCTACCACTAACTTATCACTAGACCTTTCACGAAGAAAGTTTCAACTACTACAATGGAAGAAGTATTGCAGAATTTCAGTCACATGAACAGTGCAATCTAGAGAAAGATTAGAGCACTCCTAAAACTGCCTACAAATCTTAGAAACTGTGACAAGCCTCATTGAAAAGATTGCATTACCAAAGATCAAGCAAGTTTCATTAGCAAGGGTACAACAACTACCTCTAAAAAAAAAAAAAAGTGTCCAAAAACTCCCCAAGACAACAACAGCTAAGAACATAACCCTTAGGCATAAACATTCAATGCCAACAAAAGTTGTAAAACATGAATTAAAATTCAAACCTTTGACATTCAGTTATGCAATCCATGTTTTATATATATTCAAAATCACACAATAAGAATCTTTTTCATACAGTAGCCCTCCTTCCCTAAATGTTGAACTAAACTGCCCCTAATAATCAAGTAAACAGATCAATATGACCGGGCAGCACAATACTACCATCCTCTCGTCAATCTGAAAACTCCTCTACCATACGGTGGAAAAGCTTCCTCAACGGATTCCTTAAAGTGCAAGAAACAACCTCGGGAAAAATCTGAAGAGTCAAACTTCGTCAAATTCTAACACAACATCAGGGAATTCTTTCCAAAATGTTTTTAAATGTTCTAATGCTGCCTGAAAATTTGGTGCCATCAAAACTTAGGTTGTGCATAGGATGAAACTTTTCCTTTTTTCTTTTGCTATACACATTTACTATTATGTCAAGATAATCGTAAATATATGGTAATTGAGGCGGAATTTGATGTTGAAACAGAAATTTAATTTCTTTGGCTAACAGTTTACATTTTGAAACGTAAGAGGCAGAAATTTGAAATTTCAGCAATAGTTTGAGGATGGATTTTTGGTTCCACATTCTTAAAATTCTGCCTACCAGAGCATTTTTCGCCAATTGCTTAAGCCATATAGGAAAAAGATAAGACCTCTTTCTTTTCCTCCCTCCCTCCCTCTCTTGCCAGGCACATAATCATTCTCTTATTTTCCATGCATGTGACATGCCCCTGCTTGACTAAGCATGAGCCATCACAACATCAGGAAAATGTGGAAGGTTGACTACAAAGATAAGGTTGATTCAACTTAGAGAGGATCGAGTGACCCAAAACAAAGACTCAAGGGGTCATATGTGCAGCATTAAATGTGAGTTCAGATATCTGGCTAAAGAGTTGACAACAGTAGTTTCAAGGATCCATTGCTTGAGATCTCGCATGAGAGGGCCTTGTAGCGAGTGCTGTCAATCTCCAGAATAGGTGGTGAACTTATACAGATCCATATCTGAGGGACTAGTCCTTGCTTATTCTCAAACTATCATCCAAACAAATACCTTCTAGGATATAGGATAGAAAAGCCCCGTTTTTTCATCCCCATCATTTCAAAATTACTAGAATTCTCAAATTTCTAATCTAAGCACACTCTAAATGCTAAAGCTGCAACTCTCCGCAAGCCAAAGTGTGACGTGGAAGGCGAAGTGTAACCCTTCTCTTTTACAAAAGCAGAGCAACATCTTCAAGCGAAGTCAGGGCTGTCGATCCTTCCGTCATATTCTCCAAGTAGCTTTTTATGAAAGACTTGTCAGCAGTCATCTTCTCCAGACAAGACCAATAAAAACATGTCATGTATATTCAGATCCATGTCACCATACCATATAGACAATTATGCCCCAAAAAGTAAAAACTAAACAGAAAAAAGGGAGGAAAAAAATGGAGATCCACCCGCAATGGGGGTAGCTCCTCCCCCAATCCACCCCCGTAGAAGTGGGTGGTGGAGGAGCCACCCTCCACGACTCCTCTGCAGAGGTGGAGATCTCCACTTCCGCCCCTCCATGAGGGTGGAAGTGGGGATGGATCTCCACCAACCCTTTTTTTTCTTAAAAAAAAAAAGAAATTTGGGTATAATTGCCTATGTGGCATAATAATGTGGATCTGAATACACGTGGCACATTTTTCTTAGTCTAACATGGAGAATATGACAAATGGCAAGTCTTCTGTTAATAATGAACATTGCAAAGCGCCTCAACTCCACATAACAAGACAACATTGACAAAGTTTAAATAATAATAATAATAATAATAATAATAATAAAAGAAAGAAGATAGAGATTTCTTGGTAGTCTTTATTAGTTTCATTTTGACATATGAACAAGGATTAAAAAACAGAAAAGGCTATAGAGCATACCATAATTTTTGCTCAAAACTGATGACTTACTTGTACCAATTGAATAAACTGACACCAAACATGATTGTGAAGAGACCAGCACCTTTCAACCAGGTAAATTCATCATGGAAGTAGAAGACTGCAGCCTGAATATGCATTACACAGGATTAGAAAATAATGTTACAGAAATTATTCGCATCATCAGCCTCCAAATAACATTACAGCAGAGAAAATTAATCAATGTCATGATTATCAGTTCAAGGCTAATTAACAATGAATTGTTTTGAACTTTTCTCAATTCAAATTCAAGGTTAGTGAGCCAATAAATTGAGCTTAAACTGTGCCAGACGAAAAACACCATTAGCATTTACTGGGCCACAAGACAATGCTGCTACAAAATTTACATAAGCTGAGAATTAGCAATTACATAAATAAATAGTTTGGGCATCGCAGGTTTATGGTCGTTGAAGCTAGAATTAATGTAGTCAGCATCTCAATCAATTTACACAGTCAAACAATTAATGGAAATTAAGAAATTAAGATGCCTCTGAAATGCACTGGCAAACTTTGGATTAACTGTTTTTCTCTCATCAACCACACTCTATTAGGACTTGTTTCTAGTTACTTCCATTTAATTGTTAATTGAGCTTCACAATTGATAGGAGAAAATGCTAGAATCCTATAAATGAAATGAACGGAAGTTGCTCTCTAATACTTATACAAAATTCATACACCCGCAAAGAAAAATCCCCAGCCCTTTTTGCAGAAGGGACTAGGCATTGTAGACATCTAGAGAGAAAAGAACAAAGATACATCAGGAGAGAGAAAGAAAGGATAGCAGAATTGGGTGAGACAGAAGGGGAACAAGAAGAAGAAATCAGAAGCACTGTTGTGGATGAGACAGAATTTACCGAGTGAACAAGTCTACTACTAATTTACCTAACTGATAGGTATGCAATAGCAGTTTCACTCACCTAAATCAGCAGCGACAGGCACAAGCTCAATCAAAGTTAAATAACTTTAGATTCTCTAAATCTATCCAGTTCAGCTTCAAAATTATGGAATGTCCAATGAAAATTTGCATATAGCATGGAATGATACGTTTAGAATTTTTTTTTTTAAGGTTACTGGTTCCTAAATCTAAAGGAAACTCTGCTAGCACGCACATGGAATTAATAGTTGTTATACTAGGAGCACCTGATTTATAAAGCTAACAAATGAATATCATAACAGAATACATGAGCAATGATTCAAGAACATAATTAAAACATGGCTACAGAAATTTACAATGTAACAACGAAGACACCCAGAAGGTCGGGCAGAACCATAAATTTAAAGGGCTAGCTCAATTTATAACAATTATATCAAAAGGAAAAAATCTAAAGAGCAATTTATACCAAAATAGTGACAGCCTCCTTGACAACACCTGCTATTGTTACTGTGACAGCACTAGTTACTGAGACAAGAATGTATTCTGTCAATACCTGCAGCAAGACCAACAGGCACGAACTCAGATCGACAGATATATGACTAAAGGAATGTTAACTATGACAGAAGCAAGCAAAGTCAAACAAGTGAATTGGTATGCATATAATGTGTAATTAGTTAAAATCCAACCAATTCCACCTCCCCCACCCGTGGGAGGTACCAAAAGCAAACCTAAAGGACTATACAGACACACACACACACACACACACACACGACACACATATGCTTGAAAGTATGTGTCTTTGTGTGTCGGTTAAAAAGAAAATAAGTTAAACCTAAATTCTTACCATAAAAAAGGCAAGTATTCCACCAAAAAGCATCAGCAAGCAACTTCGAGTCACATGCCATGGACTGTTGAAGTAGTTGCTTGTTTTAAATTCATGCCAAGGATCCAATAAAAGAGAAAAGAGGGCAGTTGCCACTGCCATCACTGGAGTAACAGAGCTCATCAAGGTAAGTGGATTTTTCAAACCTGAAACAATTAAAAACAACCATTTTAGGATGATTTTGTAAAACTAACAGCATTGTTAACTTTAAATATCAGGAGAATACAAAACGGCATTTATAATAACAAGCTTGACCATCTTTATGTGACCCTATGGCTAGAATAATAAGTATCTTTTCCATGGCTTTCTTCTAAACTTGTTGGGAGGTCCTTAAAGAGGATATATGAATTTTTTCAGGAGTTTCATCTTCAAGGTAAGTTTGAAAAGAGCCTTAATGCAAGTTTTATTTCCCTTAACCCTAAGAAAGTTGGGGCTGTAGATATTAAGGACTTTGGTCCTATTTGTCTTGTGGGTGGTGTTTATCAAATCATCTCTGAAGTCCTAGCTAACAGGCTGAAAACGATATTGGAGAAAGTTATTTGTAGGTCTCAAAATGTGTTCATCGGTGGTAAACAAATTTCAAATTTGGGTCTTTTAGATAATGAATGTTTCAATAGTTGAATTAGATCAAGGGATCCTAGTGTGCTGATTGGAAAAGGCTTTAATTGGGGTTTTCTGCTGAAACAGTTAAGGAGGGAGAAATGGAGAGTTTGGCTAGCTCAATGTATTTCTAGGGTGCATTTCTCCATTTTGATTAATGGATCTCCTTCTGAATAATTTAATAGCTATTGTGGCTTGAGACAAGGGATCCTTCATTACCTCTACTTGTCATAGAGGCTCTGCATAGAATGTTATCTGCCACAATGGATAGAGGGCTTTTATCGAAACCTAGTGTCTAATCTCTAGTTTGCTGATGATATTTTGATCTTTTGTGAGACTAATCCAAGTCATCTCTGTTATCCACGTTGCCTCTTCTAATGTTTTGAAGCTGTCTTGAGGTTGAAGATTAACTTATCTAAATTATAGTTAGTTCCTATCAGCGTTGTAGATGAGGTTTGGCTTGTAACCTTGGTTGTAGGGTGCCTTTCTTTGCCTTCAAAGTATCTGGGTCTTCCTTTAGGGCTTACTACAAGGCTAAATCAATATGGGATGGTATTGTTGAAAAAATGAAACAGCATTTGGCTGGTTGGAAGAGGCTTTATTTGTCCAACGGTGGTAGGTCAACATTGATTAAAATCACTCTTTTCAATCTACCTACCTATTATTTTTCCCTCTTCCCCATCCTTGTAAGATTTGCTAGCTGGATTGAAAAAATTCAGAGGGATTTTTCGTAAGGTGGAGTTGGTGAAGACTTCAAATTCCATCTATTTAGTTGGTCTAAGATTTATTCTCAGGCTTGATCTAGTGGTTTGGGTATTAAAAAACTGATTCAGTTTAATCGAGCTCACTTGGGAAAATGGTTATGACGCTTTGCCATGGAGAGAAAGACTTTGTGGAGATCAATGGTGGAAACCAAATATAATATCATGAGGGGAGGATAGTGTTCCAATGAGGTTGTTTGACCCTTCAAGGTGAGGATGTGTAAAAAAATTAGAAGGATGGGTTTTTTCTAGATTTGTCAGATATGAGGTGAGAGATGATCTAAGATCAAGTTTTGGAATGATTTGTTGTGCAGGGATCATCCACTAAAGGTAACTTTTCCGGAATTGTTTAGCATTACTCGTTGTAAGGAGGCTTCAGTGGAAAATCATGTGCAATTTTCTAATGGCAATCTTGAACTGAAAATATTTCTTTAACCAAACCAATGCATAATTAGGAGGTGGGCTTGGTCACTTCGTTCTTTGATCACTTGTATTCTCTCATGTTGGGACGAGGTGGCAAGGATAAGATCTGTCATATCCCTTTGACAGATTCCCTTCGAAAAGGCAGATGTTCGAGGTTAGATCCTTTTATCATGCGCTTCGCACTCCTACTGGCTCCCCCCATTCCCATTGAAAAGAGCATTTGGAGAAATAAGGCTCCTTCAAGAGTGGCTTTCTTTGAGTGAACGGCGGCATTAGAGAAGATTTTAACGTTTTAGATACCTAAGAATGAGGAACTCTATGGATTGGTGCTACATGTGCAAGAGGAGTTGATATATCATCTTCCTCTCCACTATAAAGTGCCTAAAGAATTCTGGGTTCAGTCTTCTGTGTTTTTGGTGTAGAAGGGTCACTCCTAAAAGGGTGGTTGAGTTGTTGGCTAGCAAGATAGTTGTGAATTCATTGCATTTTAGAAGCTTAGAGTGTGGCTCCTCTGTGCATAATGAGCTTTGAAGATTGTGAGAAAATAGGGTTGGAGTTAAAAGCTTATATGTTCGAATCTATTTATGTTTGGTTGGCGACATACAATAATCCTCGTTTTTCTAGTTTTTCTAAATTTTTGGGCTTATGTTCTTCTTTTCCTCCCTAATTGAGGATCTCTCTTGTATACTCCATGTGTACTTGGGTTGTGCCCCTTTGTACTTTCAATGAGATTGATTTACTAAAAAAAAAAGTGTTTTTCACATACAGTGGCATAAATATAATCCATTGAAAATGAGGCACAAAGTTTTATACCAGGCATAACAAGGGCTAATTTTTCTATTTAATTATTCAACCGGGAATTTAGGAGTTATTAGGTACATATAATGTGTTCTCTTGAGTTCCCAGCTACAGTTGGATTCCTTCGATAATGAGTTCCCCAACTTTAATTTTTGGGGTGGCATGGACCTTCCCAGGCTTCTTGTAGCTTCACCCTCTATGTGAAGCCTCCCGTAGCACATTCACATGTGAATACTCCAAAATCAACAAAAGTTCCTTTGAAAATAAATTCCATTACTACCAATAGAGAGTAAAACTTTTAGCCTTAAATTTGTTGCTACTAAAGATTGACGACTATTTCCGATGAACACAATTCCTAGCTCTTGAATTACATGACTCTAGATAGGAAGATAAAGCAAGACAAATTGCGACACTTTTAGGAGTACTTAAAGAAGGGGCTGCACAAACTCATTTTTTTTTTTATAAGTAATAATGCATTAAAGAGCACAGAGGGGCGCAACCCAAGTACACAGGAAGTATACAAGAGAGCGACTAAGTAGGGGAGAAGGAAGAAGAGAACATAAAGAGAAAATCAGGAAAATTGATCACTAAAGGCGCAAGCCAGCCTGTAGTCCATGAGAATAAGGTGTACAAAAAGAAGTGAATAAGGTCCTCAAGATTCCTTGAAACATCCTCGAAGCATCTCGCATTCCTTTCCTTCCAGAGACACCAAAGAAGACAAAGGGGAGCCATCTTCCATACCACAGCACTACTCGTTCTACCGCCCGCCCACCAACTAGCAAACATCTCCTTCACGCTACTAGGCATTACCCAACACATGTTAAAGCGAGAGAAGATAACATCCCATAACTTGCGTGCAACCCCACAATGAAGAAAGAGGTGATCCACGGACTCCCCATCCGCCTCGCACATACAACATCGATTAATCACCACGATACCTCTCTTCCGAACATTATCCAACGTGAGAGGTTTCCCAAGGGCAGCCGACCATGCGAAAAACGCCACTCTCAAAGGAGCCTTGGTGCGCCAAATGCTTTTCCACGGAAAGTGGTTAGGCGCCTTAAAGGCAAGCATCCTATAGAAAGAGCGTACCTCAAACTTCCCTTTTCTTAAAGGAATCCACCACATCCGGTCCTCCCCTTCCCCCCGAATCGAAAAACGCCACAAACTCATAAACTTTCGTATTCTAAAAACTGGTTAACTATGATTTCTATTCTCTTCTATAAGCACAAATCTTACAACTTTTAACAGTCAAAATGTTTTTTTAATCCTTTTCACAAGTGATAGGACTTCTGTCACTTGTTAATAAATTTGCTGGTTATTTATCCCGAAATCTTGAGCTGTCAACAAGTGGGCAACAATGTACATCAAGCATACTAGAAATGAAAAATAACACAAGTGGTGGTCTCTCAGATACAAACACAAGACCTTCTAAGCAAACCACACCTGATACATATGCTGTTGAAAGCTAGAGAGAGAAAGAACATGAAAAAATTGTGACATAATGCTAGAGTGGTTTGTTACTCTATTCATACTGAATAAGAAAAGTATGAGATTGCCCTTCTTTACATTTAATACTCTTAACAGTTGTAACAGTAGCAAGAGTGTGTGACAGTCATAGGTTCTGAATACATATGTACTGATGATACCCAACTGAGAACTGATGATCCTAGTCCATATGCAGTATGTTAATATAATATTGAAACTTTGCTAAATTAGGATTCCAGAAAGTAACATAAAGCACTTACCATAGGCTTCTTTCTATATGTGGATTTTGGTGTCGATGAACATCGAATAGAATGCAAAATAAGGTTCCAAGCCAACAAGAATTAAGTAAGTATACAGTCATCAAAAATAAATAAATAAATAAACTAATTTGGATACTGGGAAAAAATTGTCAAAAACTATATATCATGCAAAAAGGAAGTAAATCAGAAACACAAACAAAGCCTACCTGCAGAAGAATTTGAGTCATGGACCAGCGGAAGCCAGACATTACAGCAGCAAGCATAACCAAAATGAAACCCCAAAACTCAAATTCTGTCTCTTTCGCAACTGCCATACAGAGATAGATAGAAAACAGAGAAATATTAACATTGGGTTACTTTTCTTTTTTCTTTTTTAAACAAAAAAAATCAAAAATCAAAAATCAAAACAAGCACACAAGAAAAGTACCTAGTGTTACAATCTAAAATTAAGAAGAGAAAGAAAATAATGAAATGAACACTGAATACTGCCTAAAAAAGTAATCCAATCATACATTCAAGAATAATAAATGCAATAATTCTGCACCACGTAAATTATAGCAGAAAATCAACAACAGCTAGGGCAGTTGCATTGCAGAAAATATAAGGGCAAATCACAAAATGAAATTGCTCTTTTTCAAGAAGTTTTAGTTGAGAATCTCCATATCTTAAAACATCTCAATTAGTTTCAAAATTAATTTTCAAAAACAAAATGCATCTGGCTCATTGCAAGATCTTAAAGCAGTCTTGATTCTTGAAGGTATAAAACTTGCTAAGAACGTTGGCTAACATATGAATTTAGATTAATAGGAAAGAGGATAATGGAAACGAAAAATCCTTCTAATTTTTGGACTCACATTTAGTTCATCCACGAGGGGCAAACAAGTCTAGTGACATTTTTATGAAAAAGTTTGAATTTATGCAGCTGACATCATATGCTATGTTTTGGGCATATCACATCTTTGTGACTGAATTTTCACCCATTAATAAATTCAAGGAAGAATTAGGGTAATAGCCTGAAAATATAGAAGGAGAGAGTAAGATCCACAAGGGGTAAACAAGTCTAGTGACATTTTTATGAAGAAGTTTGAATTTATGCAGCTGACATCATACCCTATATTTTGGGCATATCACAACTTTGTGACTGAATTTTTCCCCATTAATAAATTAAAGGAAGAATTACTGCAATAGCCTGAAAATATAGGAGAGAGAGTGGATAGGGATGAGAAAGAATGAGATAGAAAAGATACAGGTAAGAGAGAGAAAGGGAGGTATGAAAGGGAAGAGAGAAATCGTTCTATATTTTTTTTTTTTCATTTTCCTATTTGAATCAACTTCAGGGTCTTTACCCCTCTGAACGAATAAAACCAATGTTATGTCATGTCATCCACTTGGGATCCCACATCAAAATAGCGCCCAGGGGCTTTGTCTTGGTGGATCATCCGTTGCATGCTTGCAGCATCACTCAAGCAACTAGATACACCACTCTAGAAAACTCGCATCCTCAGAAATGTGGAAAACAGAGTATATACTAACATTGATGCTATCTGTTTTACAAACAAATAAATGCATATTCAAATAACTATCAGAGATAAACGCAAATACTGACAAAGCCTAATACCTGTTAAGAGAATTCCAACTGAGATCACTAAAATTATGCCAGAGAGTTTGATGCTTGGAGACTCCAACCTTCCAAATAAAGTTTGGCATTAAATGCAGATAACAGGGTAACAACCAAAAGAAGAATCATGATCAAAACATGGATCTAGAACACAGGATGATTAGATATCTAGATTACAATATGGATGACATATAATAGATAAAGCAGCATGAGATAATACAAACATCACAAAAAAAAGACATTTTAAGAAGATACCAAACCTTGGAACATGAATATGGAATAACAGAATGAAAATTAGAGATCTCAAAACTGAAGAGCTTTCTAGTATGCAATAAAGTTAGATAATGAAACTTAATTTAACAAGCCTCATTCTATCAGCTTGTTCCTGGCTACAAAAATCTTTATTGCCATTCAACTCTACATGCATAGACCATCAAAAAACACCATCTAGGATCACACATTTGCAAATTACTACACCTATTCTTTTTTTTCCACAGCTTGGCACCCTCAACAAGTATCCTTTTCAGCTGTCCACTTGTCCATGTAGCCCAATTACCATAATATGGCTCCTCCTTACTATTGCAATCGCTAATCTTTTCTACACATGACAATACCATCTACTTGGATCTCTCATGTTATCCTCAAGACTGAAGAGCTTTCTAGTATGCAATAAAGTTATAATGAAACTTAATTTAACAAGCCTCATTCTATCAACTTGTTCCTGGCTACAAAAATCTTTATTGCCATTCAACTCTACATGCATAGACCATCAAAAAACACCATCTAGGATCACACATTTGCAAATTACTACACCTATTCTTTTTTTTCCACAGTTTGGCACCCTCAACAAGTATCCTTTTCAGCTGTCCACTTGTCCATGTAGCCCAATTACCATAATATGGCTCCTCCTTACTAATGCAATCGCTAATCTTTTCTACACATGACAATACCATCTACTTGGATCTCTCATGTTATCCTCAAGTTCTGCTATGCCCACAACATGAAAATTCGTTCGCATCCACCACATTTGGGCGCTGACATAATGCAACACTTTCAAGTATATTAGACAGACCAAATTGGGAGATAAAATATTCATATTAAATATGAGAACTCTAATTTTCTCTTTCAACTTCAGAAACACTCATATGAAGCCACGTCTGACCGTAATGGAAACGTTATGTGAGTGCACCAAAATCCAAGCAGAGATGTCATACACACAGACAAGCATGTAAAGAAAGAATGCACACACACTTGGTGTTATTATGTGATTGTCCCCAGTCAATATTGGCTATGCCGTTGACCCTACCCAACTTACAAAATAATTTTTTTTTTATAAGTAAAAAGAATATCATTAGAAGCCCAAACGCACAACTCAAGTACACAAGTAGTATATAGAAGAAACACCTAGCTAAATAGAACAAGTCAAGAAAATCCTGAAAACTAAGCAAATTAAAATCTAAGGCAGAGGTCTAATGATAAGATTTTTTTTATAAAGGACTTAAGTTCTGTCACCACTTTCTTATTGTCTTTAAAACTTTTATCATTTCTCTTCCCTCCAAAGACACCACAAAAGGCAAGACGGAACCACCTTCCACACAACTGTGCTTTGAGGGCCTCCCAACCCTCTCCAACAGGCAAAAAGGTCTACTACTCGCTTAGGCATGACCCAAGCTAACCCAACGTAGCTAAAAATAGCACTCACAAGGCAGTGGTGATCTCACAATGGAGAAGAAGAAGATCCACAAATTCCCCACTACTTTTGCATATACAACACTAGTCAATGACAATAACTTGCCACTTCCTAAGGTTATTCATGGTGAGTATCTTCCCTAAGGAGGTTGTCCAAGCAAAAAACGTAGCTCTCACAGGGACCTTATTCCGCCAAATACTCTTCCAAAGGAAGAGAGAGCTCATGACGTACAAGGACGTTATAGAACGGCCTAACATCAAACTTCCCTGTTTGTAGAGAAACCAACGGAGCTTGCCTTCATCTCCCTGTCTCATTCTAAAGGAGTACAAGTTAAAAAATGAAGCCAAGACATACACCTCTCAATCATGAGGTTCTTTGATAAAGCTTACATTCAACTGATGGGACTCATTGGATAACTCCAAGTAATCTGCCATGGAAGCATGCTTCACACAAGCAAAACTATACAAATACGGGAAATTATTCTTAAGGACCTAATGCCCATACCATTTGTGATGCCATAATCTAATATTGGAGCCATCTTCCAACGCAAATTTGGTATGACTACAAAATTCCCTCCAACCCTCTTGATATTTATCCACAAACTCACCTCATACGACCCATTAACGTCATTAGAACAACACTTGCCTCACAAGCTACCATACTTAGAATCCACTACAACTCTCAACAAGGCCCCCCTCTCATGCACATAGCTCTAAAGCCATTTCCCCAAAAGAGCACGATTAAAAATACTCGAGGTTCGAACCTCCAACCTTCCCTCACAGATCAAAACACAAACCTTGGACCAACTTACCAAATAAACTCATCACTTAGCCCACCCCAAAAAAAATCTTATTGAAGCTTCTCTATGTGATTGGCAACACCAACAGGAATGGGAAAAAGAGACAAGAAATACATTGAAAAATTGGACAATATGTCTTTATTAGGGTAATCCTTCCACCCTTAAACAAGAACATCATCCTCCACCCTAGCTAAACCACGGTCAATCTTTTCAATAACACCATCCCGAATAGATTTGAACTTAAAAGGAGCTCTCAATGGAAGGTTAAGATACTTCATAGGCAAAGAAAACAATGTGCACCCCCGAATACTGGTCAGGCCATCAACATTATTGATATTACCCACAAGAACCAATGCTGACTTGGTGAGGTAAATTTTCTAACTGGAGGCAACTTCATAGGCATAAGAATAAGGCACTGAGAAAGTGTATATGTTCTAGGTTTGCCTTACAAAAAAGTAGGGTATCATCCACAAATAGTAGATGAGAAATATGAATCAAACTAGAGTTACTAAACCCCATAGAAATGCCTGAGAGAAATCCCCATCTATAATAGCGGATAGCATTTTACTCGAAGCCTCCATAACTATGAGAAATAACAATGGAGATAAAGGATCACCCAATCACAAACTGCGAGAGCTGTTGAAGAAAATGGGAGTACCATTTACCAAAATAGAAAAGCGTACCGAAAAAATACAATGCTAGTAGCCAATTACGCCATTTATCCCTAAAACCACATCTCCTCAGCAAGTAAAATAAGAACTCCTAATTAACATGATCATTGGCCTTCTCATTATCCAATTTGCAAAGAACACGTAGCTCACCTGATACGATCCTACTATCCAGGCATATTGGAGCTTTGAGATGATCTTCTCTACAACCCTTTTCAATCTAGTGGCTAGAACTTTGGCAATTTCTTCGAAATGAGAGCAATGAAAAGTAGCATTGATGCATTTTTCAAGCTTGTTACTAGCATGAAGCTCATGAAATACCTCATAACATCCTTTTTTTTTTTTTTTTTTGATAAGTAATGTTGTGTATATCAAAAAGCGTAAGGCGCCCCTAAGTACATGGGAAGTATACACAGGAAAACCAAAGCTAGCCCACAAAATGACCCCCATAAAAGAAATCTAAGACCCAAAGAAGCCCTAAACTCCTAAGACCCTCATAACATCTTTAATCACCTCCTAGCAAGTTTGGAAGAAAACCATAGCAAAACCATCAGGTTGAGGCGCCTTGTCCCTGTTCATACCTTTCACCACCTCTAGTACCTCACTTTCCTCAAACGGACACTCTAACCAAGTGGCCTCCTCCTCATCAATGGAATCAAATGGAAGGCCATCCAATTTGGGCCACCAACTAAACTATTTTGTAAACAATCTGTTATAGAAATGCACAATGTGCTCCATGATCACAAATTGATCCGAAGTAACTAAACCATTAACCAACATCAACTTGATGGAATTATAATAACTGAATTATGCCTTGCGAGCTTAATCTCGAGATCAAACTCAGCTTTATACAACTTGAACCTCATAGTCCAGGTCATATTAATGCGACAAACCAATGTCCCCATAAACATAATAACTACTAGTATACCTTTAGCTCACATATGAATCAATGACAACCATAAGATAATCAAAATCATTTTTCCAATCAACCTATTGCGACACCCAGAAAGCCTGATAGCATTTGAATACAGGATAGGCATGCTTTGGATGGATTGTTGAGTTAAATCACTTTGCAGTTTGTTGCCCTATCTAACTAATGGTTTGGAGAATCATTGGATCAAGATGAATGTATTGAGAGGAGCTAATTTAGAAATCAAGGCTTGGTTACTGAATAAGCGCAAACTATATATATATAAGCGCAAAGGGGCTTGGTTACTGAATGTTACAAACACAAAACCATGCTTGATAGCTGATGAAGAAAAAGGGAAACCACAAGTTGTTGCGCATATTCACCTAAGAACAAATATACCATCCCACTTTCTTCTAGAAATAGGGATAGCTTTCACCACCTGGCTACATAACCAAGGCACAGAAAGGGTGTGGTAGATCCAATGTTCGAATCTTACGTAGAATAGTTTTGATGTGGAATTAATTTTTAGAATTTTAGAACTATGAAGAAGTGTTCAAGAAATTGAAAGATCCACCTGAAGAACAATAGATGATGACATATTTAATTCTTAATGACAATCACAGCACAACATTCATGTACGATATATGAAAAGGGGACTGGTAATAAAACTCGGTTGACAAGAGATTCACCTGAAAGCAAAAGCAAATAAAAGGAGAAATATAGGAGACGCAGATTTACACTGCACAACAAAAGAAGGGTTAGATTCAAAATGTTCACTTAGAACCTTAAAAATAATGGAATGTGGACTTACTAAGAATAAAAGTTATTGAGAAGACAAGTATTTCATGGTAACGTAATACAGTAAAAGAAAACCAACCATTGTGGCAAATGTGACTGATATAAAAACAAGGGATGCGTTGCTTAGGTTAACGTCCATTGCTGTTCCAAGGGCCGTTGGTACAACTGTGAAAGGCAAAGTCCATCTGTAGCATTAGTTGATAGAAAAGTTAATTTAATATGCAATAAAGAAATTTTGCATTAAGAAACTTATATGAATTATAATACTAACTAGAAAACAACAGTATCTGGGCATAAGAGACGACATATCATAAAACATGAAAACAAATCACGAGCAATGAAATCTGAGACTAACATAAAACATTTGACCAAATTCTTCTGCAAAATTGTCACTTGTGGACATATTATCTCCCTGTTAGAGATAAAACCTATATTGTACTGGTACTAATTAAAATGTAGAATTTAGTACCACTCATGAAGCAAAACAAAGTAGAGTATAATTTATTAACGGGTTGTCCTATATATATACATAAAGGTAAAAATGCTCTTGAGGTCCCTGAGGAATGACTTTTTATCAAATCACTCCTTAAGATTACATTTTATTGATTTGCTCCCTAAGGTTTCAATTGTGATCAAATATATATATATTGATCTTTTTTATTAAAGGGGACACATGTCGCCTTCTAATTGGGTATGACATGGCAACACCATTAAAAATTTAATGGAAGATAGTTGAAAGCATACATTTGATAACAATTGAAACCTTAGAGAGTAAATCGATAAAATTTAAAACTTAGGGAGTGAATTGGAAAAAATTCATACCTCAAGGACTTTTAAAGTATTTTGGGTTAGTGGTGAATGGGAACAAGACAGAGATGTGGGCATGGATTTCTATATCAATAAAATTTAAACCTTCAGGAGTGATTTGACAAAAAGCCATACCTCAAGGACCCTAAAAGCATTTTTCCCTATAAAAATCCATACCACTTCTCTACCTTGTTACCATTCACCACTAACCCAAAATCCCATTGTCTGTTAAGGTAACTCATCTAAAATGAAAATAAACAAAGATGAGGAGAAACGTCAAAAGGCCACCACGCTCTCAAACTTTACTACATTTGTTTCATTCCCTCAAAAGATTCATTCCACACACAACAAAGGTTTCTTCCACCACATAGGAAAGGTAGAACTTCAATCTTCACCCATATCATGATTTAAATGCAAAAGATAAATGATATCAAATCGAATTCATGTTTTTCTTCTGGTTCACATAGCATACATATCAAAGGTTTTAGAGTATTATATGTAAGGAATTCATATTCTCTATTTCTCTCCACTCATCAACACAACATGGTATCAGAAAATTGATCCAAAACTCTAACACTAAAATAGTAATTTTTCTCATCTTTCTCTTTCCGCCATACAATCATATAAACATCAAGGCCTGTTGACTTGGCCCTACTCGTTTTCATCCTGTCTCCCAGTAATTTGGTTTGGATTTTTGAAGTTGTTTAATATGCTAAAACTTTATTTTTCAATTCTTGAACAGCATTTTGATCTTGCCCAAAAGTTAGTTGTTTTGTTACCATGGAAGTGCTTCAGCAGCCTTTGATTATCTACGTTAGTTTCTTTTTTTTAATAAATAAGTGATTTATTGAAAAGTGCAGAGGGGCGCAACCCCAGTACACAGGAAGTATACAAAGAAATGCCCCACTAAAGGCAGAAAGAAGAACATAATGATAAAAATTGAGATACAGTAGAAAATTGAGGCACACTAAAAGCGTCGGCCCAATGAAACAGAGTTTGAATAAACAACTTTTTGAGCTCTTCCATTGACCTTTCTTGATCTTCAAAACATCTTCCATTCCGCTCTCGCCAAATAATCCACATGACGCACGGTGGTGCAATTCGCCATACCTCCTTAGTTGAAATATTGCCTTGCTGACCATGCCAACAGGCTAACAAATCTCCGGCACACTTCTCCGGTTGGTCTCCAGTGATTTATCAGTCATGGTTGGCCAAGGCGCACCCACTCTGTATTCACCGGAATTGTCCTATCATCGTTTCCCATGGCATGTGCAGCTTTGACTGGCTGAATCAATCTGTCTGCCCCTGGGAAAACCTCCAGCACACTACTTCGGTTGGTCTCCAGTGATTTCTCAGTCACCGGTTGGCCAAGTCGCACCCTCTGCTTCACCCGCCATCTTGCCCTTGTCTTGGGCTTCCTTCGATAGTATGTTTTCTTGTAATATTTGATGGACTACCTGTAAGAAGGCCCACTATCACTAGGCCCCTCCTGGATCCGAAGAATTGTATCATGCTTCTTTACTGGACCCACTTGACTTGTAGCCCCACCCTTCTCACTTATAAAATCCACACAACCAACTAGGTCCATCATTTGATTGGGCTGAAAGTGACTTGGCCCATCCTCCTTCCCCTTATTCCCCTAGACCATCTCCAGCTTATACAAATAGCTGGCTATTTCCTTTTGAAAGGAAATCAAAATCTCCTTCAAACCACGCGTAAAATCTTCCTTAAAATGAGGTTCCAGAATCTTCATTGTTTGCATGGTGTGATCCCTGGACATGATCCCCGTGGACTGCACACCTTCCATAGCAAGTGCTGAAGTCCCCTCACCGGCTGCTTTGGTTCCATCGTTGGCCATGAAATCCGGCGAACCTACCACCTCCTCTGCATACGATCCCCCAGGTTGTACCTTCGCCGGTGGCTTCACCTTATGCACCCCACTCGTCTGGACTAACAGTATCTTCCCCTCCACCACATCGGCAAACGTCCGCCCAAGAACCATACTCGTGTCTGTACTGGCGTAACAATCTTCTTCACATTTTTGCATCCCTCACATGATTTAGATGCTTCAAAAGCCGCCCCATTTGCGAGATACAATGCCTCCAACCCTGACCTTCGCGCCCCTCCGGTATTACAACGAAACTGCGTCTCCCTCCACATCCATATTCAGTTATCTCCATGAATTTCCCATACTTGTTCATCCTTTTCTGCAAAAACATGACTGAATCGCCCATTCGATGATCTCTGCATGCACCTATCCCCATTGCTTCCGGCACCAACTCATTCATCATCTTGAGTAACCATACCAATCTCGTGACTCCCATGACAACCGTACTTAAACTCACCCTTCCCCATTCAGTCAACTTGATATTCTGATTCCCATCGCCTGAACGTAACTCGTATAATTTTGATTCCACGTAAAAATAACCCACGTAACCCATCGTAAAATAAAGAAATCAGAGAAGAGACCTCCGATTTTCTCACGCGCTACCCACTCCCTCATGCACTACCCATGAGAGAGAGAGAGAGAGAGAACATTTTCCAAGAAAATACCTCTGAATCTACTTTCCCGTCTACAACTAGCAGCTTAAATGCCTAGTTGTTTTAGTTTTGTTCCATGTGAGTTTCTTTAAAGTCAATGGTGCCTTGATTCGTATATTTTTATTGTTGAACATTCATTACTATAAGTTGTTTATCAATTTCCTTCCAATTTTGATACAAGTTTGTTATGTGACTTAGGGATAAATGCAAAATCCATCAATGTGATTGGCCTAAATTACAAATCGCTCCACGTGGTATTAAAAGTAATTCAAAGGTCCTAGGGGTGGGCCAAAATAACAATTTAGTCCTTGCAATCAAATTCCGTCAAAACACTTGATGGATTTCGTTAATGTGCTACGTCAACACCAATAAAATAATGACAAATGTCACTCTTAATAAAAAAATATATAAATATATAAAACTAATAATATAATAGAGTTTTAATTTTTTAGTTTTATATATTTATATTTTTAATCTTTTTTTTTTTTTATTAAGAGTGACATGTGTCATCATTTTATTGATGCTAACGTGGCACACTAACTGAATCCGTCAAGTGTTTTGACGAAATTTGACTATAGGAATTAAATTGCTATTTTGGCCTACCCCGAAGACCTTTGAATTACTTTTTATACCACAGGGAACGATTTATAATTTAAGCCAACCATAGGAACTAATTTTACATTTATCCCTATGATTTAATATGGACAACAATTAGTTGATTGTTTGAGTCATGAAGGTCTAAGTTGTGACTGGTTAAATTGCAGTCTAAGTTGTTTATTGGTCAATCCTTTGTAGATTGCCAAATTCGAATTTATTGTAATGGCTGAAACTAATTAATCAGCTTTGGTTTCTCCTGTTTCTGTATCTGATAACGTTGCCATGCAAATAACTACAATGCAGTCAAATCTAGTTAAGATACTTTTTGGGTATAGAGGTTGCTAGATCAAAAAACAGTATTGTTCTAAGTTACAAATCTTCTTGAAGAAATTGGCATGTTAGGGGCTAAAAACTCTAGATAAACCAATGGATTCTAACACAAAGTTCGGTAAAGATGGAGATGAAGATACAGGCAGGTACAGCAAGACAAGCAGAAAAACTAATTTATCAGAAACAAGACCAGATATTACTTTTGCAGTTGGAGTGGTAAGTCATTTCATGCAAAACACCCTAAATAACCAAATTGGGAGGCTGTATGTTGTAGTTAAAGTATTTGAAAGGAGCCCCAGGTAAAGGAATAGTTTTTCAACCTTCTAAGAAATTGGAGGTTGTCAGAATTTCTGATGCAGATTGGAATGGAGATCATCTTCAGAAAAGTAGTCTATATCAGGTGTTTGTACTTTTGTTGGTGGGAATTCCTAATGTATAAAAGCAATAAGCAGACTGTGGTGGCAAGGTCTACCACTGAAGGTATAGGGCTAAGGCTAATAAATGTGATATGTTATGCCTATAATTGTTTCTAGAGAAATTGGGGTTTTCTAGTAATAAGCCTATGAAGATGTTTTGGGATTTCTGCATAATAAGCCTATCAATACAAGAAGTCATTCCCCAAATACTACTTATCGAAAAACAGTACCCAAATACTATTAGTTTGAAGTAAACAACTACGTCTGAGCTATAGATACAATAAACATCTATTTCGTTAGATACAATAACACTAGAATCTGGAGCACAAAGAAAAAAAGAAAAAAAGAAAATCCAATTAAGAAAGAGTTGTTTCTAGGTCATCCTAACAGCCACAAATACTGGAAATTCAAAACCAACCACCACTTAAAACCAATAGACATAAACACTAGCTTGGTTGGGACAAAAGACAAAAACAAAATGAATAAACAGCTCTTACATAGCAAATTGACTATAAAATTAAGGTGAAAATTTTACCTCTCAGAAAATAATCCCTCCATGACATAACAACAGTAGGTTGGAACCTATGAGACCAAAACCATGTAATGGCCCTTGATAGAACAGCTTGCAATGTAAAATGGAAAGTGTTCATCAATAAAGGAGCTGGGAACTTTCCCAAATCTTCTCCTAACAAACTTTTGTTATACCTAATCAAATGCGAACAAAATAAGAATGAAAGAAAATTTTCATTGCATCAACAAGAAAATTAAATGAAGCATCATGCATTGAATTATGGACAGAGTAAACAAGTAACTTACACGGTTAAAAATAGACTGAAGGTGTACCATACAAGTATGAAAAACAATGTCTTCAACACATTGGCAACAGAAATAGGATCCTTGGAATATGGCACCATTGCTTCTTGATTACCCTCTGACATGGAGATATCAACACTGTTTGTATCCCTTGCAGACCCATTTTCAATATCGAAAGGCACATACTTCTCATTTTTATCTCCCCCAACATGAATAGAAACATCACCCATAGTATCACTACCATTCAAGTGCATAATTATCTCCTTAAATTTATGGTAGTTCTCCCTGTCCAAAAACCCGTTTCCTAGCTCACCCTGTTGAAGCAAAGGCAACTCAAATTCAGAGTCCTCTTCTACACATTCATTTGTATTTCCTAACTGATGATCCAAATGGACTCTCCCATCTTCATCACACCAGCGCGAGAATGAGGGCTCTCTGCGAAGACCTGAACCTTGATTTCCACTCTGAGCGTAGTTGACTCCTGTGTATTCAACGTCTTCTCTATCCAAATCACTCTCTACCATCTCCTTTCTTATCCTAACTTAAAGCCATCTATATACTTGGACACAACCCAACCTACCCTACATTTGAACAACCACATAGCCAGTAAATACATTCAGTTACAACCAAATCAGACAACAGAACTATTTGACACAAGCAGATTGCAAACTAGCATATAGGCAGCATTTTGAGCATAGGAATCTTGGCTTGATCTTAAGACTGCCAAATAGCCAGTCTGATACAATCAAATCACTCTGAAATCTCCAAAGCTACCTATTTCAGTAAAAACTTCCATAAAAAATAGCTAAATTTGCCAAATCTATATTCAACCAAAATCATAATGCTGAATTAGGTTGTACATAAACGATGCAGAAAGGAAGTTAAAAAAAAAAAACACAGTAAGTGACATTGTTTTAGTTTCCTAAACAAATGAGAAAGAAAAAAAAAATTATATATACATATACAAATTCAACGAACTACCCTACATTTCTTTGCTTGAGCTAATCTTTTGAGCTCTTTTTGTATCTCTCGACTTTATTTAAAAAAAAAAAGTATAAATCGATCGCAGAATAAGAAACCAAAATTTGTCTTGATTCATTATTTTCTGGGGCTTTCTCCGGAACCAAACAGAGCATTGAACCTCACTTGAAAAAGAAAATGTTATACAGCTCGCGAAACAAAAACAAAAGCAACACGAAAAAAAAAAAAAAAAACACAATCTGCAAGATTTTCCAGTCATTTCTTTGTTGAATTCAGATCAATTCAAAGACTCCAAAAAATGTTATCTAAATCAAAATCCAAAAAAGAAAAAAAGAAAAGAGAGCGAGAGAGAGAGAGAGAGAGAGAAAGTAGCTCAATCACAACCAAACAATGCATCACATTGAACCATGACACGATTCAAATTACGAAACTCGTAAACTTTCCCTCTCCCTAAACCAAATATTATAAAATAATGGTAAATGTTATTCTTAGAGCTGTAATGCGAGACTGACCTGACCTGAAATCGTTGCAGAGATTGTTAGAGACACAGAGAGAGGCGGATGGATGTATAAGAAATTCAGATCCGATCTGGGAAGGATAATAATTAGCAATGAATTGTTACTGTTGTATTTGTAAGGTACCAAGTCAGCCAAGGCAACTTGGTCGTTTTTAGGTTCGGGTGCTATTATTGTCTGTTGTTATGGTTGCTCAATTCAACCGTGTCGCTTCTCTTTGCTTTGTCAAAACCAAAACGCTTTATGTCTTTTGCTTTTTCTCTTCTTTTTATTGGTTTTCTCTGTAGGAACCAAAGAGGTAGGAGGTTTGTCCGTAAATACCAAACTTCTCGTTTATATATATATATATATATATATATATTGAACTTCTTGTTTGATACACTCCAATTTTTTCTCTCTTTTTGCACTATTAATTTTATGGTGGAACTATAATTAATTACTCAAGATAGGTACAAGGAAACGTGCTTTTGGTTGTTATATTTCCATGTACCAATACTTAAATTTATTGAAAAGAAAAAGGTAAAACGAGTCAACTCGATAAAATAAACTAAACTAAACGTAAATCCAAAGGAAACACTTTTTATTTGTTTATATCATTTACTTTTTGTGGGTGAGGAACACATGACAGATCAACAGCCGCCGTACAGCTTACCAAATTACTTTACATAGTTATAACTTCAAAAATAAGCAAAGTTTCCATGCTATGCGAATATTAATTTTTATGTTATCTTCCTATGAGAAGAGCCGACCATAAATTGTTCCTCGTGCCATTTGCCTTTTAAGGCTGTTGGGTAATGGATTGGCCACTTTAAGCCCAACAAACCTTTTGGCCCGATCCAATATGCAAGCCCACTAAAGACAGGTCCATGCCGAGATATAGTTAGTCCAAACCGAGGGTATAACAGTCTTTCCATTAAGGGTACAATGATCCTTCGGCAAAGTGAGGGTACGCCTCAATAGTACCGGACGTTTGCTACTTTTCAGAATAGTTTGTAGCACCCTCAGCTTTTCTGGCCTATAAATATCAACCCCCAGCACCCCTTGAACCCATTCTTACGCCCCAGACTCTCTGAGAAACCTCTGTGTAAGTGATTTGTGAGTTTTCAATTTGAGAGAGAGAAGGAAGAAAGCTTGGTGTTCTTGCTACCTCCTGAGGTAAACCCTTGCCCGTTTTTATACTCTCAATGTTGTTCTTATTGCTTTTCCTAATATTATGAGTTTTCAAAAGATGTTATGTCAAGATTTTACTTATTTCCTTACAAATCAATAAATGTTTTCAAAAGAGTTTTAGAAGCTTTTTGATTCCTCGTATTGCATGTTGATGTGTTTTCTTTATGATGCATATGTTTATTTAGTAGCCTAGAAGGAGTTATAGTAGCCTATAGATTTTATAGAAACCTTAAAACACAGTTTGGAGCTTTTTATCGGATTACCAAACTCACTAATCGAACGTACGCCCTCGAGCCCATGCGTACGGCCAAGAAACTAGGCATCTGCCATTAAGCCTCACTCTCGTGTATTTTAGAGTCCAGCAACCCTTTTTGTTAGATAAGGCTTAGTACCATACTCGTAGCTATCCTCTAGTATTGCGCATAAGGATGTGTCATATTTCGTTATAGCAAGATTTAGCAATGTCCAAGGATTTAACTATTTAAGGGAGTGTACGAGGTAGGTAAACACTTATGAACTCTTTCCTTAAAAACGTGAGATATGTCAGTTGATTGACTACGAGTATGATATGACCATGTCTACATTTTGTAACTGCTTTATTAACTAGATGTTAAGATGCATTGTATGACATGGTACACCGGTACGTACGGTATAATGGCTATAGGCCTGTTATATAGACTTCATTTTATGGTCAAATGCGTGTGTTGTTATATGGGCTTTGGATCCAATAGTTTCGTGACCGGCGTAGCCATTCCCTAATGACGGGTCACTACAAGATGTACATCGTTAGTGGTGTGGGTCATCTGAGGTCAAAGTCAGTCGTGCCACTAGTGTTATGAATGGTAGTATACAATGGTTAGGGCATCGGCATTATATTACAAGTCCCTCGGGACAATGCCAACCCTGCTTAGAAAGGTAATATCTCGAGTAGACTATACATGACAATTATGACCTATAAAGCACTAATTTTTCTGCTTTAAAATACTTAGGCGATTGCCGCCAAGAGTACACCACTCTTTTATTAACCAAATAATCCTTTTATGGTGTATTAACGGAGACAACACATCTTTTTAAATGGTTACTAAAACTACACGTGTATTTCTGCTTAAATTGACTAATGTCATATCTAATTGTGAGGTTTACTTAGTAAGTTGTTAGACTTATGCTGTTATTACGCTTTTAGGAAGTTTGACACTGGAACCCGGGACTGGCACGGTTGCCACTACGGACCTGGCTTAGAATCTTCATGTTGTTATCAGGTTTGTTTTACATTATTGCTAGTTGCTCCATGTCTTTAATTTCGAGGAATATACTTGTCCATTTGATGATTTAATAGTTTCTTGGATTTATTTCACATTCCTATGCATTAACTCTGAAAATGCTTAGAGCGATAATTTCTCATTTAGCCACAAGTTGGATTAATTGAGGTAATTGCCAACAACCCTGTCAGTTAGCCAAGGCTAATTTTAGGGGCGTTACAACTAATGAATCGTGGGATACTCCCAACGTCCAAACAAGGTCCCACATTCAACAGAATGTGGTCCAGCTGTCAGCACAAAACCGAGCTACATGTGCCTAAGAACAAATCGGGAGCCCACGTCCAAGGCAAGCGTGGCCGAGCCACCCACTAACACACTCCACGATCTCAAAATCGTGGAGTAACCCACGATCCACTTCGCCAACATTGCGCACAGTGAATCCTCAGGAACGTGGGGCTGAGAATCGGGGGACACAACTGCTACTAGATGTCTATAAAAAGGGAAGCTCCAATTCATTATCTGGTAATCACAAATCTCTCTTAAGCTTTTATTGCTTACTTGCTCTCTCTCTCAAATCAACTACTGACTTAGGCATCAGAGCTATCCCATGCCGACACACCCCGACAGCTCTTATCCTACTTTCTCACTTGTGCAAATCAATGTCTCCTCAGATTCTGTGCAAAGTCACTCCTTAGAAAACTGTCATCAACAAAGGTTAATTACGATTATGTCATTTTGGTACGCAAAATTGCTATTTTAGCATTTGTTAAGAATAAAAATAGAAGAAGATAGAGCAAGATGGATAAAAATTTGAGAAAAGTCAACATACTCCTTTCAAACTATCATCCAATTGATAATGTTTTTCTTAAACTTTCAATTATGACAATGTCTCTTCCAAACTACCAAAATATTGTCAATATTCCTCCCAATAACGAAACTACTCTTAGTAAAATAAGAACAAAAAATACTAAAACTTCTAGAAAAAACCGAAAAAAAAAATCTAAGGGGTTTCTAAATTAAAAATAAAAATAAAATCAAATAAAAAAATCCTTTTTATAAGAAAAAGTTAAATTTTTTTGATTTTTTTTATAAAATTAAAATTTGTCCTTTTTTTTAAAAAAAAAATTGTTTTATAATTTTTTTAAAATAAAATTTCCGTTTAAAAAAATAATTTTTTTTCGTATTTCAAAACAAAATTTTAAAAAATATATTTTTTTTTTTCAAATAATTTTTTTTTTTTTTTTTTTTTTAATTTATAGAGGTATTTTTGTCTTATTGAGAAATATATATGAGAATTTTTATATTTTTGCTAGCCTTGTGGGAGAAATTGACAATATTTTGGTAGTTTGGAGGGCCATGTTGTAATTGAAAGTTTGAGGGGACATTGTCAATTAAATGGTAGTTTGAAGAGGTATGTGGACTTTATCCTAAAACTTTTCTATAAATTGGTAGGGGTGTCAACCCGGTCCGGTTTCCCGGTTTTTGGCCAAAACCGGAACCGGAATCGGGGTACCCCGGTTCTCGGTTTTGGGAAACAGGAACCGGAATCGGGACCCCGGTTAACCGGGGTCTCGGTTACCGGCCGATTCCGGTTTTACCCGGTTCGGTAACCGATTTTTGAAGAAAATTAGTTTTTGGGGCTTATTTTAGGTATTGGGCCTAAAATAAGCCCATTATTTTTTTCATAAGTTAGCTCATTTAAAAAAAATATATATTAATCTTTTTGTCTAAATTAAAGAGACTTTATTGTGATTGTTCCAAATAATTAAAAAATAAACCTAAAAAATCCTAAAAGATCAATGTTTTTGCTTATATGGGCCTTAGAAATAAAAATTCAAAATTTTTAAAATACCCTAAAAATTATTTTAAATCAGGTACATAAAGAAAACATTAAAACAATAAAAAGTAAAAACAAGTATGTAAACAAACCAACATGCACAAGAAATAAATACCCCTTACTACAACAATTCAAAACCCAAAAAAATAAAAAATAAAACAAGTATTTAAATAATCTACCAACCAAAAGAAATACACTCACAATAAAAATAGTTCACAAACATATTACAAAGACAATATTATGCAAGCTTCAAAAATCATCAAATCATCCAGAATGTCACACGAGCTTTAGAAATCTTCTTGCTATTTCCTGTGAATAAAACAACAAACAAAGTTAAGAATGGTTAATATTAAAATCATGGCATTTTAATATCATAATATATAAAATGTCAAACTATGAAAATATAGTAAATAATAAAAAGTAATGAATTTATAATAATTTAGTTACCAGGCTCATCATAGCTTTCCATTCCCATAAACTTCTGCAGCTCCTCAATGTTATTTGGGCAGCCCTTTAACCAGTCTTGTGTGCAAATCAAGGCCTCAACTGTAAGTGGAGATAATGAACTCTTAAATGAATCTAATATACGTCCTCCAGTGTTGAAGGCAGACTCAGATGCAACAGTGGAAATAGGAATAGCTAATACATCACGGGCTACCTCTGCGAGAATAGGATATTTGGGTGCATTAACCTTCCACCAAAGTAAGATATTAAAATCTTGGGTTGCTGCTTCATACCGATCAGACAAATATCGTTCCACCTCCAACTTACACTCCAAGTCGGTCTCTTCTTGGTGTTGGGAGAACACCTTCAAATATTTCACATCTTGATCTCCAAGTCTTCATCATCAACATTTGAAAAAGTAGGAATTTAACTTTGTATACCTACATCAGAGTTAGATAACCCATCCTCCCCATGAAATAAATTGAATTGATCCCACAAATGGTTTAAGAGGGCGTCCACACTATCATTGATAAATTTCGCCCAATCAACATCATTGCATCTTCTCAACCAAAATACTAACCCATTCATCTTGTAACATGGGTCAAGAACGAATGCCACATACAATAATAAGTTAATCCTCTCAATAGTCTCCCAATATTTATCATACTTTGTTTTCATATCAAAACTCACTGAACTAACGATAGGATTATCACTACAAATACCATCATTCAAAGTATTTTGAATAATACAAAGTTGAATGAATATATGAGTTGGAGGTGACATTTTTTGAACTAGAGAACTTCAATGTGGCATCATAAAAAGATTTCAAAAACCTCACAAATAGCCTAGCAGTTTCCCACTCAATAGAGCTAGGAGCAACAAAATACTTACCCTCATCCTCCTCAAGTAGGGCAAAAGCTTTTTCATATTTCTCAGTAGAGCTCAACATCAAGTACGTAGAATTCCATCTTGTTTGAACATCTAGACATACCATCTTCGTACATGTAATCTTTTCTAGCTCTATACATGATTTAAACTTTGACATTCTCGCCAGGGAGAACCTTACAAATTTCACTGCATTCCTTATAATAGAAACACAAGCACCTAATTCTTTCAACCCTTCAGTTACAACAAGATTTAAAATATGAGCGGCACACCGCACGTGAAGAAATTCACATCCCAAAATAGAATAAGGCTAGTTCTTCAACCTCCTTATCATAAACTTGGGCATCACATTATTGTTTGTAGCATTATCAATAGTAATTGTGAACAAACTATTAATCCCCCACTCCATCATTGTACTCTCCACCAATTTTCCAAGATCATCACCTATATGACTTGAAATCATGCCAAATTTGATTATTTTCTTATGTATTATCCAATCAAAATCTATGAAGGTAGCGGTAATAACCATGTAGTTCAAATTTTGAAGAGATGTCCATGTATTAGTAGTTATGCAAACCCTTTTACCGCTCAAAACATTTTTCAACTTAAGTTTTTTTTCCTCATATAGTTTCATGCAATCTTTTTGTAGAGTATTGCGACTTGGTACAATGAACCTTGGTTAAATTCCATTCATCAATTCTCTAAACCCATCACTCTCCACATGCCTAAAAGGCAACTCCTCTTTGATGAAATACCGCACAATCAAATTTCTTAAATAAATCGGATCATACTTCACAAATCCTACTCCTTGATTGCCTTCTATTGTATTCTTAAGTGGCATTTGCAACAAAGTTTGTCCTTTGGGTATATTCGATTTTCTAAGCAGAGAGGTCGGACATCTAGTGGTAAGGTGGCTCATCATGCCTGAAGTACCATTTTTCCAGTGACACCCTAACACCTTATTGCAATAATTGCACATTGCCTTAGGGTTGTTCTTATCAACTGGTTCTATTTTTATTAAGTGATCCATACAACAAACTGATTCACCGATGGTTTTCTGGATAGGTTCGTTTGTGATTGCAAGATATTTGTAGATGAAGTTGGATTGGTTCCAGAATTGTCGCATTCCAATTGCATACTAGGACTATTTGTCTCCTCCATCTATTAAAAGTGTTTAGATGTTATACACTAAAGTGAACAATATTTATAAATATTACAACAATAAATATAAACTACCAACAATAAATACTACAATCAACCCAATAAACCCAACATCAGAATTCCATCAAATATTGTATAGATAAACTACCAACAATAAATATATATGTATATAAATAATATATTTCTTTGTTTTCCATTTTTCCTAATCTCCAAACAGACTGTCTAAAAATTTCAACTTAGCAAAATAATCGGCCAAAACTGCTCATCGTCCCACTCCCACCAAGTCCGAAATTGTAGCACCCCAAATTAAACAAGCCCATCACAAATTTAATGAACATGCATGTAATGATGTAAATGAAGTAATGAACACTAAAATTAAAAAGTAGAGTAGATTAAATCGTATCCACTAAAACCAAGCACAACAAAAAAAATTTCATAGATCAACAGAGAAAATATCAAAGAAACCCAGAAATAAAAAGACCTGGCTGCTAGTGCTCATTGCTCGGCTGACGCCTGACAGAGCGAGAGATGGAGATGAAGCGAGAAAGGGAGGCGAAGCGAGAAACGGAGAAAGACTGAAAGAGAGAGGCCGAATGGGTGTGAGAAATGTTTGAAATGCAAAGGGGGAAACAAGAAATGGAGAAGTGAAATGAAGAAGAGGACTAGAGCCTAGAGGAGAAAATCTAAAAATGGAGAAGAGTTGAAGAGGAGGGGCTAGAGCTTGGCGGGCGGCGGCGTGATGTGAGAAAAGAAAACTCAAAAAAGAAGATGAGGGGCTGGGACTTACTGACTTAGGGGAAAACGAGAAAAGTGAGAATGGAGACCTAATTACCTAAGGTCCTAAACGCTGCGTAAAAGACTAAAAGAATTAATATATATATATATTATTTAATAAAATAAGACCCGGTTCCGATTTTCCCGATTTTTACCGGGTGCCAAAAACCGGGACCGAAACCGGGGTCCTGGGTTTTTTTTTTTTTTTTGCAACCGAAATCGGAACCGGGTCCCTAGTTTCCTAGTCCCGGTTCAGGTTTCCCGGTAATTTTTGACACCCCTACAAATTGGGTTATAAGAAGTCATGCAAACTAACGTGTAAAAGTGACATGTGTCTTTTTAGCTATTAAAAAAGCATGTGAGGAGCACATGCTGGTAAAAAAAAATTGTGTTTCTCACATGTTAAGGACACGTGTCATTTTTAGATGTTTTGTAGGAATTTCATACAACCCAATAGGGCGTTAAAGTATAAATTGGAATTGTAATTCCCTCATAGATTCATGGGTCATGGAAATGACTATTTTAAGGCTATTATATTTCACCTTCTTTCATTTCCAATAAAGTTACTTTTTTTTCTTCTTCTAATTGAATTTTCATTCCACTACCAAATGTAACCACTCTTTTGACAAATCCTTCTTCAACGAGCTCCACATTTTCAAAGTTTCACGTAATACTATGAATGTGATGGTAGAGAAATAGGCGTCGAACAACATAAAACACATCCAAAAGGCACCATAAGGGAGTATTTTGGAATCATGATTTTGTAGGGCTAATATGGGTATTTAAAAGAAATTACAAAAAGCAAAGCATTTTGAAATGCAATTTAGAAAATGTATGTTTTAAAAACATGAAAATCGAGTGTTTTCTGGAAGCAAGCTAAGGGGTACTTATTTGAAAAGACGCAATTTTGGTTATACTTTAGTTATCAAAATGCGGGAAGCAAAAAATTTCTAAGAATACCCACCCAAAATATGTTCCAACCTTTGTTTTTTCTTCTTTGTTCTTGTTCTTCTCTCTGCCTCTCTACTCTCTCTCACTAGCATTGAACTCCTCCTATCTACACTCCGGGTTGTACTTGTTGGTCTTCACCGTGTGTCAACCTCCAAAACTCATATAAGCATTTCACCTTATTTCGCAAAAACGGATATTAAAGCATGTAAAACTTAAAACTTTAGATAATGCTTCTCAAGCTAACAATGTTTCTTCTTCCTCCACTCTTAACGACTCTCTTCTTCTTCTTCTTCTTCTTTTTTCTTTTCTCTAGAGGGTAATCCTATTTTTTTATATATAAAAAATAGGGAAAACTTCACAAAACCCCCCCTAAATTTTCACGTGTTTTGAAAGTACCCCCCAAAGTTCCAAAACTCTCAATCAAGGGTATTAAAATTTCAATTTCTTTCAATTATCTCATTTTGTTAGAATTTTCTGTTAAATATTGTCAAAATTCTCAAAATACCCCTATTTTTTATTATAAAGAAATAAAATAAAAAATTACAAAAATTCAGGCATTTATTTTTTTTAATAAGAAAAGATCTTTGCAATTTTTTTTATAATAATAATAAAAAAAAGGTATTTAGGGCATTTTGACAAAAATTAACAGAAAATCCTAACAAAATGGGGTAATTGAAAGAAATTGAAAGTTCGATACCCTTAATTAAGAATTTAATGTTTTGGGGTAATATCAAAATGAATGAATGTTTTGGGGGGGGGGGGGGGGGGGGGGTGGTGTTATGAAGTTTCCCCTAATAAAATATAAAATTGGAAAGCCATTTGAGCTCTCTACTTTATGGAGTCTTAAAAAAACCTAGTGGTGAGCGATGGATAGATAGTCATTTTGAATATGTTTTCTAATTTCAACGTACACCCTGTGAACTATCTAATCATCTTAGATCCTCATAAACATCTCTCCATTCCATTTGTCTTGAGATTAAATTGAAGCCACATGATTGTATTCTAATTTCACTTTGCATCTATCGAAGCATATGATGTTTTAACTGTCCATTTATGAGTGATTTGACTTTAGTTGTCCTAAAGATTTTGAATATGGAGTTCATCTTTTTAAGCTTTCTCATAAATAAGAACTATTGTTTGTGTGAAACTTCATTCTTTTCAATAATATAGTGCTGACAATGTTTGTGGGTATCATTTATGTTAAATCCTTACGAGACTTCATTCGTCCATTAGGGATGCTTAGGGGTTTAAAAGGTTTGTTGCATATGCCAAATGCAATCGTCTCTCCCACGATAGATGATTTATGTTTCATGTTTTCATTTTTACGTTTTGTATTGCTAAAGGACTAGCAATATGTAAGTTTGTGAGTATTTGATGAGTGTCAAATATTGCATATTTGAGCCCCTTAATTTGCATTTGTTAATTTTTTAGCTGTATTATAATCTAATGTTTTATGTTAGTTGTATTATTTTAGTGTTTTGTAAGTTACTAAGGGAAAAATGTGGATTTAAGGTGAGAAATGCAAAGTTTGGAAGAAAAGCCACCAAGGAGAGGGATCGAGTGCACTAGATTGGCGCTCGAGCGCACCCACGCCTATGGACAGACCAGCGCGCGAGCACAAAAATCTCATGCTCAAGTGCGCTCGAGCACACCGACCATGAGATTGAGCGCACTCGTCTGATAGGTTGGCCTAGCGTCATTTTTAGGGTAAAAAACCCTAGAAACCCCTATAGAAAGCTAGAGAAAGAGCATAAAAATGCGGCTGGAGACAGAGGACAAATATTTCACACCATCATTCCCTTTTGCTTAGTTTTTCCTTTATGTTTAGGATTTATTTTCCGTAGTTATGTGTAACTAATTTCTCAACTAAGGTTGATGATGAAGCCTTACCAATGAAGAGCAACTATATTTTCTTGTAAGTTGATATTTTCCGAATATATGAGTTTTGATATTTTAATTGTTCTACTTCAATTCACTTAGTGAGATGATTCTTGGATATGAGTTCAATCATGTTTTTTTTATGATTTAAGATAGTTTCTATCAATTGATTTGCTTGGACTTTCATTTATCAAAATATTGGATATTCTTTGTGTTTCGTTCTAAGGATACACTTGATGATTTGGTTTACATTGGATATCTTTTGTGATTTGTTTTATGGATACATTTGACGATTTTATTTAAATTGAATATCTTTTGAGATTTGTGCAATAATGGGTTGATTGGATGATTTAATTAATCTTTGAAGCAAAGTAGAACATACATAAGATTTTTCGTGAGAATTTCGTATATATTGATGACCATGAGAATATGTTGCTATGATTCAGAGGGTGTGGATTCCAAAACCTTTGTGCTTTATCTTTTGATTAATTTCACTTTGTTTTGGTTTATATTTTTATTTTCTTTTCAAAATTACTCACATTTCAGAACTAGGTTAAAATTTAATTGGTTTAGGTATATTTGTTTTCATCAACACAATTCCCTGTAGGTTCAACCTCGCACTTGCAAAACCTATATTGCAAAACGATTCGTGCACTTGTGAGTACATTAAAATTTAACAACATTTAGTTTCTAGTACGGCATGAATGCTAGGTAAGTTGATCTTCACTTTTCATCCTTTACGCTTCCCAAAATTCTTGCAAACAAATGAACTATCAAGAGAACTCGCTGGGGGTGCGTCGGCGGATCTCCCTCCGATGCCTAAGTCATTTCCTTTGGTTAAAGGATATGCTCAATGCATAATCACTAAGTCTAGTCTCCATACCTGTAGTGGGGGGCCTAATTATAGGCCAAATTTTCAGCCAAATATCATATTTTGGCCAAGAATTTGGGATTTGATATGGAGGAGTGATTTGCACATGATTGGAGCCTTTAATGCCATCTTATCCTTATTTTGGGAAGATACCATATCCGTATCCCCTCCTATTATGGCGTATTCTACGAACCGAGGGATTTAGATCGAGTCGTATCTTTCCACAAGGCAGTTTCCACTAGCGGTCGGCCAAAGCATTTGGGCGGTCGACCGGAACTACAAACAAAAAGACACACTTTCCTTATAATCAGCTTCGGTGGATTCCTTCCATGTTTTTAGGATTGTCAGCAGACTGTTAGTACATGGGCGGTCGACCGGGGGACGAATGGGTTGAACGAAACTCTCTGAGCGAACAATTACTCATTTAGAAAAAGGAGCGTTCGACCGGTAGTTGAACGGCTGTCGAACGGTCAACACTTTTTGCATTTTTCGAACTGAATTTTGGAACCGAATTAAGCCAACAAAAAAACTAACAAATGCTCCCTTTGGTAATTCAGTGACAAAACCAATGATGTACAAATTTAATTGTACTCGCAAGCGCACGAGTCGTTTGCAATAAAGTGTGTGGAAGTGCGAGGTTGAACCACAAGGAGTTGTGTTGCAAAAACCAATTTTCTAATTTAAATTAACCCTATTTCAACCTAGTTCCAAATTTCATAGTTTTGTCGTGCAAAAAACATAAACTAAACTAAATGATTTGAAAACAATTAATGAAAAAGTACTAAGGTTATCCGAATCCGCCTCGCCAAATCAAACAACATATTCTTGCATTTTATGCATACAATAGAAACCAAAAAGTTTATACATTGTTCAAAAGTCGTAAACACGCATATTAAATTATTTGATGAATCCATTTGTTAAAAGAGCACAACAAATATTTAATTGAGATCAAATCATCCACTTTATTCGTGGATATTAGTCTCAATCCAATCATTTGATGTACCCCGAGATGAAACACAATGAATATAAAATTTAGCATGAATGAAAGAACAACATTCAATCCAATGAGATTAATCAAACAATTGAATTGACTTTGAACAACAATTTAATTAAAAATCACATTGTATACATAAAACAACAAGAACATGAATGCTTATCAATGACGAGGCTTCATCTTCAACCTTAATTAGTTGAAGGTTTTAACCTCTTATGATAACAAAAACAATAACAAATTGAATTGACATCATGAAAAATGTAAAACTTACAATAAAATTGAAGTTCAAAGCTCCAAAAACCTAGAAAACACGAATTTTGACAAATACGGCGCCCCCGTCACGTGTCCGTATGTTAACAATAGAAAAGAATGATATTTATTAGCTAACTTTAGGGTTAAAGCGCTACCAGGTCGGCTGAGTTCACTTGATCGCACTCGAGGTCATCACTTTCCACTTTTGATGGGTGCGTATGCGCTCGATCGCACTAAATGTGTGCTCGATTGCACTACCTTTGGAATTAATCAAATCTTGTAAAACATGACTTTGTAGATATTTGAATTAGCTTTCCAATGACACTAAGATCACTTCAATTTGAGTTCTACAACTCTAGATATGGCCTTTTTAGTAGGACTCGTCAGGTGCGAATCATTGCTTGATCCAAATTTGCTGCCAACGTTCCCTGAAATGTCTTAAGCCCCAGAATTAATGGATTTCCATTTAAAGGTGTAGTTTTCCCTTAGCAACCTACAAAACACTAAAACACCAAAACTAGCCAAAACATCCGAAAATAATAAAACTAAAGGCTTAGCAAATGCAAATTAAGGGGTCCAAATATGCAATATTTAGTACTCATCAAATACCCTCAAACTTACATTTTAGGAATTGAGGGGTTGTTGAGGGTCTCTTCAAGAACCCCTCAACAACCTACTGCTGCATTTGGATCTGCTACAAGAGAATCGGGATCAAGCTCAAGTATCCATGTCAGCATACCAGGAAAGAGCGGCTCGGTATTTCAACAAGAAGGTCAAGCATCGAAGCTTCAAAGTCGGAGATTTAGTTTTATGAAAGGTTACGAAAGGTTATCAGATGCGGTAGCGGTTGTTGAGGGTCTCTTCTTCGATCCCTCTCGTCTACCAAGAACCTCGCTAGTTTGCCATTTCTAATGAAGGATTCTATCTCCTCACGAAGAGACACACACTCCTCTGTCAAATGGCCAACTTCGTTTTGGTATTGGCAAAACTTGGTGTGGACTCGCTTTGATGCGAGACCCTTCATCCTTGTTGGCCATTTGAAGTTGGAGTCCCTTTTGATTTCAATCAACACCTCGGTCATGCTAGTGTTTAATAGAGTGAACTTACTGAGTTTTTGTTGGGAGTCATTCCTTGGCTTAGGAGCTGTGTTGTCCTGCCACTTCGGGATTTTCTCCTGCTTTCTCCTGGAACTTATTGGTGCTACTTTACTCTTCTCTCGACGAGTCTCTCTCCACCGAGTTTCCTCCTGTTGAACCTCCTCCTGCTGAGTAGCCTTCTCTTGGGACTTCATCAGAGCAGCCACCATTTCTTCCTGATTGATGTACTCGTCAGCTTTGTTTATAAAGTGTCGAAGAGTCACCATCGTGGTTTTCTTTGACAAATCGGCCATCAATGTCCCCTTGGCTCTCACCCCATGCATCAGTGCATCGGGTACTGTTTGCTCACTTGGATTCTCCACCAACAACTTTTCTTTGTTCAATCTGAGCATAAAGTCTTTCAGGGATTCATCCTTCCCTTGGACCAGAGAGAGCAGGTAAGCTGGGCTTTTCTTCCTTTTACTAGTAGCCAAGAATTGGGTGAGGAAGAGGCATCCCAAAGACTTGAAGTTATCCACAAATTTGGCTGGGAGCCTTGTGAACCACTCTTTAGCTGCTTCTGCTAGAGTTAGTGGAAACGCTCGGCATGAGATTTCATCTAGGGTACCATGGAGGATGAAGTGTGCTCGGATTCCTTCCATATGTTCGCTAGGATCTCCATTGCCATCAAACTTGTCTATATGAGGCATTTTGAACTTGTCGGGCAGGGGAAAGTTCATCACCCTATCTGTGAAGGGTAGGTTGGTGTTATCCATGAGTTCTTCTACCATCACCCCATTCTCTCCGTTGGCTATCTTATCAGCCATCTCGGCATACTTCCTCTTCGGGTCTCCTAGCTCAGCACTTACATCAGTCTCACTATGGCGAGTATGGGATCTCCCGCGATGAGAGTGGCTACGATGGGATCTCTCATGCTTAGATGAATCACGATGGGACCTGTCATGGTGTCTCTCACGATGAGACCTGCTACGATGAGGTCTCTCGGAGTTGTCAATGCTGGACTCCTTATGGTCATCTTCATTCTCAGCATTGGATTTTTCAGGGTTGCCCTTGTTCTGGACCGTAGTATGACGGCTGCCATGAACTGAGCTAGCACTCCCTTCAGTCCTCTTGCCTTGGCGGGTGAGTTCTCGTTGCTCCCTCTCATGCCTTTCTTCACCCTCCTTCTCCTGCCTTTCTTCTCGTTCACGCTCTTTTCGACCATGGCAGCCTTTAGTAGCTGCGAGTTTGGTAGCAAGCTCCTCGTTCTGCTTCTTCAAGGCGTCCATAGAAGCAGTCATTTGCTTCATGAACTCGGCGAGGTCTGGAGGAGTAGTAATTGTGCCGGGCATCTCAACTCGACCTTCCAGTTGCTGTTGTGATGCACGCGTGGTTACTATTTCGGATTGTTGTTAGGAACTGATGAAAAAATCGAGTTCTCATAGATAGCGCCAAACTGTTGGAACACAGTTTTTCGAGGAATGATGTGGCACAAACTGCATACTGGTGTTCGAGGAGGCGTCGGCCTTGCAAACAAGAACAAACAATAGGATTAGAGTCCCTGGTGGTTTCCCGGCGGGGATACTCCGATGCCTAAGTGAGCAATAAGAAAAACAATGTAAGCAACAATGAAGCTTAGATAGCAAGAGTTGCGATTACCTTAACCTTGATAATTGATTTGTATTTATAGGCATGAGAGGATGGTCTCCCACACATTGAGGGACCTTATCCCTTAATATCTGCTATGCAAACATTTGAAAGTGGGATAGTATTCGTTACCCATTCCGTGATCTTAGTAGCCTAAGATCAGGGGATAAGGATCATAGCTTTTGTGCGATGTTAAGTCGGAGTGTCTGAGTAGGTCTCGGACACCTTCATTAGCTTATATGCTAATTGACTTATCTTGATTGACATAGACAATTTGAATGTTGAATGGTTGATCATATCTCTGTGATGGAATGACCAATGTACCCCTCGACCTTTGACCATCTTGATTCATGAGTTATGTCTCAAGCTAGGAGCTCGAGACCTCTTTGGGCTAAGCCGACCGAGGGCTTAGCAGCCCTAGTATGTCTATTGAATTCTTGAGCCTTTTGGGCCGTTGGGCTTTGTCTGACTGATCCATGACCCAACAAATATTTTAAGTATGAATATTGATTTGAGATTATTATATCATAAATCTTGATTTTTATTAGAGATTATTTTTAGATGATTTTATTGGGTGATTTAAGAGGTATGATGATTTTAATTAGGTTAACATAATATTATACTATCAATTTAGAGGAGGATTTTATAGTGGATGATTTATTAGTAGAGAGAATTAGATGGATTATTTTAAGAGTGATGGGTCAGTTTTGGGAAAATTTGCACCTAAACCATTTCCACTTTTTCTCCTTTTCCCATTTTTAAGAATTGCGGACACCTTCTTTCCATTCTTTTTATTATTATTTTTATTATTTGATTTTATCATTTATTCCTTCAATCATACAATTTTCTCCTTTACCATTTTTCTTTTCTTTTTATTCTTTCCTTTTTACCCCTTGCCCTATCACTTCTTACCTTTAACTTCTTTTTTCTCAATTTTCCTCAGCCGCCCATCCCCTCCTTCTTTCTCCTTCTTTTCCTACCTTTCTTTTCTTGGATCCGGCTTACATGTTGTTATTAAAATAACAGCATGTATGCTGTAGTTGAATCATCGGTCAAGATTAAATTTTAAAGTTAACTTACTTTTAGAATCATTTAATAGAAAAGAGCAAACAAAAAGAGATTTTAAAAAATTCAATCTTAACCGTTGATTAAACTACAGTATAAAATAACAGCATGTAAGCCAAATCCTCTTTTCCTTCTCTTGAATAAACAGAGAGAGTGGAACGGCGAAATTGAAGAGACAAAAACCCGCCCAACCCGCAGACCCGACCCACCCCGTCCCGGCCCGCCCCGCCCCGTGCAGATTTAGTGTTTATTTTCGCGGGTTCGGGTGGAGAATATCCAACCCATGCGGGGTAGGGCGGGTTTCGGGTTTATTAATATTTTCTATGCAGGTACCCGCCCCGACCCGCTCCTACCCGCACTTCAGGTACTAAAACATAAAAAGAAAACCTAGACTTAAGACCGATTCGATTTCGGCCTTTCAAGTTTCACCCAGCACTGTCGAATCCCACCGCCCCCAGTGTCGATCTCTCGAGTCTCATCTCACTCTCGCACAGCCGCACCCCACCACCCGCCGCACCTCGCGATCTCTCATCTCACTCTCGCCTCTCGATCTCTCACTCACGCCAGTCGCCTCTCGATCTCTCACTCCGATGCTCCGTTCCTAAAAAAAACAAAACAAAACAAATAAAAAACTTTGATTGAAAGGCAAAAGAGAAGCCCAATAATTTCAATTTGAAGTGGAATCACAGTGAAGTAGAGGATCAAAATAAATCCAACTTACGCTGCAAAGTGGGTGGGATGGTCGAGGAAACCAACTAGGAAGGAGTTGGTGGGGGTGGGTAGTCTTTCATCTCCACATCTTGAGTCATCTTGAAGAATCTGCCAAAACCGTATGGAAAACACACAGTTAAAATACAACTACTTACAAATCTAGAGAAAGGCTGGCCGTTTGAGGGAAGGAGGAGCTCTGTGGCTTGGTACCTCGTACCTTGCTTGGTTGGGGATGCTTTCTACCCGCACTTAAGGTCCTAAAACCCAAAAAGAAAACCCTAGACTTAAGAGACCCATTCGATTTCTGCCTTTCACCCAGACCCAGCACTGTCGATCTCTCGAGTCTCATCTCACTCTCGCACAGCTGCACTCCACCGCCGCACCTCTCGATCTCTCATCTAACTCTCGCCTCTCGATCTCTCACTCTTGCCAGTTGCCTCTCGATCTCGCACTTCGGCTTAGCCCAAAAAATTGAATAAAAAAATTACAAAAATGTTTTGCCAATAAACCCAACCCACAAAACCCGCACCTATTTAACCCGCACCACAAATACCCGACCTGCGCAAATCTTAGTTATTGGGCTCGGGTGGAGGGTTGGAAAATCCTAAACGCGCAAGGTGCGGGGCGGGTGGGAAAAAACCCGAAACCCGCCCCGCCCCGCCCCATGCCCAGCCCTAGGGAGAGATACAGAGAGATCGACGCAGAGATTTAGAATGAGTTGAGAGAGAGAGAGAGAGAAGGGCGGAGAATGAGAGATTGAGAGGAATTTCGAGAGAGAGACAGATGAGGACGACGAGAGAGGGGGTTGATTGAAAAGGCGAGAGATCGAGGAATAATAAAAGAAGAAGAGTTAGAGAGAGAGACCGAAATAGACTGAGACAAAGAGCATGAGAAGAGAGAATCAGAAGGGAACCTGGTGTTTTGAGGTAGTTTGGCTTTATAGGTTGATTGGGTTCTTGATGAAACATTCTAAATTAATTCATGTAGCTTTTGGGGGTTGGTTGGCTGAGTGTGTGTGGGTTTGATAGGTAACCAATTGGGTCTTGAGGTTTTGGGTATGGGAGTTCTTGAGGATTTCATATGTGCTTGAGTGTTCTCTGTCATGGCTGTTTCTGAGTGTAAAATCTGGGTAATTTTAGTGTCTTGGTTGATGGAGCTCTTGAAGTGATTTGGTAGTTTTGATTTTTGGAGTTGGAGTTTGTTTTTGGGTAGTTCTAGTTGATTATGGTTGAATGAGTCTTGAGGTGCTACCATGACTGAACTGGGAGGCTCTTCAAAATGTTGATGAGTTTTGGGATGGATTTAGTGGGTGTTTAATGATGAAGCTGGTGAGATTGAGGGAGAGAGCAAGGAGAACAGTGAGAAAGAGAGAGAAACCATGAGACAGAGAGAGAAAAGATTTGAGAGAAATAGTCAGTGAGAATTGTTAAAAGAAACAGACTGTAAAATTGAGAGAGGGGGATGAGCAGTCTGTGAAGAGGAAAGAGAGACGGTGATATAAAATAGAGAATTGGTTAAATCCGGTTTTACTGATTAAATTCATCTGAGGTAAACCCATTCCTTGTATTGTTGATTAATTAGCTAATTTTAATTGATTTTAATTTTAAGCAGTTATTAATTTAAAAGTTGTTAAACAGAATGGGACAACTAGATTTTCAAGGTGTTTATTAGCAGTAAAAGGACTGTTCATAGCTGTAGTCTAGAGGTAAGTGGATTTACTATCCCTTCCAAAAAAATTATCATGTCATGCTATTTATACAATTTTGTTTCAAACTGCAAATGATTATTTTGTTTATATTATGAAATTATGCTGCATGCATGAAAAGTTTGAGAAAAAGAAACATTTTGAAAATAGTGATGTTGATAAAGAGAATTTTGAGAAAATGATAATAAATCCTCCGACATGATGCCCTACGATGTTCCAAGAGAAGAACAAGAAATGAGGAAAAAGTTATAAGATGAGGGTACATGTATGGAAGAGAGTATTTTTAGCCCCAAGAGAAACAAGAAAGAAGCTCGGTACCGATGCTAAGGATGAAGGTGCAACCGCTAAAGGAGGCTCTGCCGGAAGGTGGTTCTATCATTTATTTGCCATGCTGAGTGCACCTAGAGTTAATCGGTTGGCCACGGGACAAGGCTATGGTCACAGTATCTCATCCTAGGTCGCAAGAGCTGCATAACCCTAGTATATGGGGGTAATAGCATACATAGGCCTTAGTATGAGATAAAGACTATTAGCAAATTTTATTAATGATAATATATTTTATGTGCTTTCTGTTTTTCTTTAAAAATTATTAGGAATATATATTTTTATGCGTTCCAATTTTCAAAATGGGACAAGGAATAAAACTGCTTATGGTTATGGATTTTACTTACTGGGCCCCCTTTGGGCTCATTAGTTTTATTTCTTGTTTCAGGTAAATAGCATGCTAGAATAGAAGGCTGGAATGGGGGCATAATTTATTTTTTCAATAATTTGTATTAAACACTTTGATAGACCTTATAGATTTTTACAAAATTGTGTTGTAAAAGAAAAAAGTGAAAAATCCAGCCTTAATGGGTTGGGGATGTTACAAAAAACATCTCATCACAATCTTTCCTAGAATAGAAATTCTCATTTTTATGCACATGAGGTTTTAGTTGAAAACACTTAGGTCGAATATGACCAAGCTTTCCACAATGACGACAAAAGGGTATAAACCTCTTGGAAGGAAATTTACAAGGGTAAGATGCATGATGTTTAACAAGAGAATTCTTACCTTTCTTACCTTGACACGTTGGAGCAGTTGCATGATCTTCTTTCTTTGGGGCAGCTTTGAGTCTCCAACAATTTGGTCTAATGTGACCAACTACCCCACAATGATGGCAAGTAGAAACGAACTTACCATGAGTTTGTTGCCTAGAAGAAGTCTTGGATGAGGCTATATTAGGCTTAATTTCTTCAACCTTCACATGCTCAATAAAAACATCATTTCCATAAATAGAAACATGTGTAGTAGATGCATCATTTTATCAACATTTATACAAGGCTCGTTAGAAACAGAATCTTCAACACAAATAAAACAATTTACATTATCACTTGAAGAAGCTTGTGAGAGTTCATTCAAATTATTCTCAAGTGATAGATTCTTTTCAACAAGCACAAAAATCGCAGATTTTAAAGATCCAATCAAGACAAGAGATTTCGATAATTCATCTTCTAGAGATGTATTTGCATATTTCAAAGAGTTAACCAAAACTTGTGATTTAGAAAGTTCATTATTCAAAAACTTTACACAAATATGAGAGTCATCCAATTCCTCTGCCAAAGACACAAAATCACGCTTAACATCATTAAGCTCTTTGACCACAGCTTTAAAATCTTTAGTCATTTGTCGAGCAGTAGCCTCATCATCAGAATCAAGGGAACGAAACTCATAAGTATTCATGGCAAAAAGGAGTCAAGGATCAACACTCAAGAGTTTAATCTTTTCACGGAGTGAACCTTCTCTGATACCAATTGAAAATACAATAACGACTCTAAAACGCACCTGGGCGGGGGGGGGGGGGGGGGGGGGAATAGGTGTTAGCCAAATAAAATGCGGAATTAAAACTACAAGGCAAGAAACAATCAATTACCAAAATATGCAAAACATGAAAGTAAATGAACACAAGTATTTTGGTGACGAAGAGGAAACCTTGCAACAAGGAAAAACATCTCCGGCGCAGCCAAACCCAGGGATATCACTATAAGAAAATTACTCTTGAGATTACAAACAAGAGGACACTTACAACCATTTGTAATTCCTTGGCTCTATAAGAGACAACAAGCCTCCTGTTTGTTTTCCAACGCTCTTGAATCTCCTCTAAAGTGATACACCTTTACCGAACTCCTTTTGGTAGATATCTTCTTCACAAACGGTTACAACATAAGAGTGAACAACAATTACAAACACTCTAAGAGAGTATGGCTTTAAAGCACATCAACATAAAATCTCTCTTAGCACATATGAAACAAACACTTAAGCATTAAGGCTATTCTCACAAGTTTAGAGCTTATACTATTGCTAGTTTAATTGAGAAAAACGAATAAGTAGGTCCCTAATTTATAGGCTCAAGAGGACTTGCCAAGTCAGCAATAAAATAAGCATTTGCTGACGAGCGGTCAACCAACTAGAATGGGCGGTTGACCGGCTGTGCACCACATGCAGGAAAGTGGCTGACATCTGTCCACTGAAGTCACTGATTCCTAGAAATGGAATTCCACATCAAATATTTTCACGACCAGCGGTCAACAGGAAGGACGAACAGTGCAACACATTTTGAAGACTTGCGACACGTGTAGATATCTTATTGGATAGCAAGTTCTAAGATTCTTGCAAGGCAGTTTCCACCAGTGGTCAACCGGAGCATTTGGGCTGTCGAGCAAAACTACAAACAAAAAGGCATACTTTCCTTAAAATCAGCTTCGGTGGATTCCTTCCATGTTTTAAGGATTGTCAACAGACTGTCGGCACATGGGCAGCCAACCGGGGGATGAATGGTGGTGGTGAACGTTGCACTTCCACCCTGGCAAATGAAACCCTAGCTGTCCCTACATGATTAGAAAAATATTTTCCAAGGGAGGTCGACCGGGGGACGAACGGGAGTTGAACGAAACTCTTTGAGTGAATAGTAACTCATTCAGAAAAAGGAGAGGTCGACCGGCGGTTGAATGGATGTCGAATGGTCAACACTTTTTGCATTTTTCGAACCGAATTTTGGAACCGAATTTACCCAACAAAAAAACTAACACACAAGATTTGACTGCCTAGTATCCCAGTACCTAAGATATAGTAGGGAACCAATAGAAACGTTACCAAAAGTATAAAAATCTTAGAAGTCAAGTGCACAAGAACATCTGATAGCAAAAATAGTAGATCAAGAGCAAGGAAAATAGTATAGGGTGCACAATCAACAATATTTAGATAAGGATGTCTTGAATAGTGAGTGCCCAAATATGAACAAAGATACAAAATAACAAAAGCCACAATAAGCGAAAAAAAGCCGTCGAAATTGGAAATAACAATTTCACACTTGTCCTTCAAAAGAAAAGAAAACTTTGTATTTTAGGAAGGTATTCCTCCACAATGAGACAAAAGTTGTCAAGATTCATAACCTTATCATAGGCTTCTTAGAGAGCAAACACTCGTGAAGAAAACACAATCTGTAACATGTTACCCTACATCAATTGGTCATAAAGCACAAGAAAAGAAAAATTATTTGCTTATATATATATGGGGAAACTTCACTTAACCTCCATAAACTTTCATCGCTTTTGCAATCTCCCTCTGAAAGTTTAAAAACTCTCAATTTAGCATATCAAACTTTACAAAATTTGCAATCTCATCCCCCTTGCATTAGTATTTTCTATTAAATCCTAATGGAAGGGTGATAAATTCCCAAAATACCCCTATATTTTCCCCAGTTAAAAATAATAATTGTAATTTAAGAGTACTTTTGTAATTTCATAAACTTTACATGGGTATAATGGGCATTCCGCACTTTGACCGCAAACCCTAAAGGGAGGTGAGATTGCAATCTATTTTTAAAATTTTTTTATTTGGCACCAGGTATCTGCAGCTTTGCTCCGACTAATTTCGGGGGTGCACAGGCCCTCGGCAAGGAATTTTCTGCAAGTGCACCTCGGTTAATTCAATGGGCAAACCCCAAATGAAGCTATAATTAGAATCAGGATAGGTATACACTGAAAAGAGAACGGATCAAAGACACTTCAAGAAACTACTAGTACCTAAGAGCAAGGGATAGAGATCGAGTGGGAGTTTAGTTAAAAAATAGAGGGAAATATTGGGCTCGAATGGCATCGTATGAGTACTTTTATATTGTCTGGGATTGGGCCGCTGGCTTAGGTTAAGTAGCATTGGCAGGACGGGGCTGCGTGGCGTAGGTTTAGTAGCATTGAAAAGATGTTGCCGTATGAATAGTACATATAATTTATTACTCAAACTACGTGTATTCCATTTTTGCATAACATCAAGATATCCCAAACAAAGTTGAAAATCAAATCTTTGCCAAAAAATTTAACTTTTTCGAACAAAAGTGCGCCAGTGTAGCTGAAGGTCAGTGATAAATGACTTGAGGCCTATGAATCTTATATTCTATTTATACACACAGAGAGAGAGAGAGAGAGAGAGAGAGAGAGTGGTATCGAAGAAACTAACCAATGAGTTGGCTGGAGGTTGGAGTTCAGCCGAGAAGCGGGGGACAGAGCTGGAGGCGGCGCCGTAGTATTGGTGGTGAGACATTCAACGGCTTCTTTGTGTACACCCAAAGGGAGAGTATTCAAGAGAAAGCATTCCTTTTGTTCTTAAATACAGCTTTTTTTCGTTCTTGATGTTAATGGATGGGTTTAAAGGGCTGGCAAAACGGGTCGGTGAGTCGGGTTCGGGTTTAGGATGACTTAATCCGAACACGACCAGTCTAACCTGAGTCGACATTTTGTTTTTCCTGGTTCAATCCTTTTAAAAAAATTCTAAATCTAACAAGCTGCATAATTCAGGAAGGGGGCAGATTGCTTAGCATAGACTGCTAAATTCATGCAAAGTACTAACTACAACAATATAGGTTTTAATAGCTTACGGTAAGTGAGTTCACCCATAAGATTTAACCCGTTTAAATCAAACTCAAATCTTATTATTTCGTGTCGGGTTCAATAACTGACATAGGAGGCTTAGAATCCAAAGATTCATAATGAAGATTCATGTGTCTTGAATGTCCCTACAAAGTTTCAACTCAATCAAACCACAAATGCCCATCCATCGAAGTTGCTGATCAAGGACCGACGAAATTTCCAGATTCACGTGAAGTCAGTTACTGTTCACTCAGAAGGTTCCATTCGACTCTCCGTTGACCGTTGCTAGTTTGCACTGAAGTTTTGTTCACTTAGTGTGTTTCACTCACCCAGTGTTCGCCCTCCGGTCGACCGGTCACTATTCACTGTCACTGTTCCTGGCACTGTAGCGGTCGACCACTCATTTCTTCCGGTTGACCGGTGGCTGGTCAAAATTCACTTTCGGTGCTCCCGATACCCCGAAAACATTCTGAAAAACACGAGGAACATGTCTCCTTAAAGTATGGGTTGACGGTTGGCCGGTGGGACGAATGATGGTAGACATGTCCTTATATTCTTACGGGAATCCCGAAAAAGCTGTCCCCTGCCGCCCACTACTGCAAGTGGTGCATGACCGGTTGACTGCTCATCTTTGCAGAAAAGTCACCTAAATCTTCTAGAAAGCTCTCCCACTTGTGTCTATAAATAGAGGACTCATTCCATTCTTTTTTCATCAAGGGAAATAGAGAGAAACCAGCTCAAAGAGAGTTAAAACATTCTAAGTGTGTAGAGTGTTTATTTCCTTGTATGTGCTAAGAGAGATTTGATATTGATGTGCTTTGAAGCCATACTCTCTTAGAGTGTTTGTATTTGTTGTTCATGTATATTGTGTAATCGTTGTTTTGTTGAAGAAGCCTATCGCAAGGAGTCCAATAAAGGAGTATCACTGTGAAGGAGATTCAAGAGCGTTGGAAAACAAGCGGGGTGCTTGTTGTCTCTTACAGAGCCAAGGAATTGTAAAGGGTTGTAAGTATTCTCTAGTCTGTAATCTCGTGAGTAATTTTATTATAGTGATAATCCTGGGTTTGGCTGCCCCAGAGAAGTTTTTCCTTGTTGCAAGGTTTCCTCTTCGTCACCTAAATACTTGTGTTCATTTACTTTAATGCTTTACATATTTTTGTGATTGATTGTTTCTTGCCTTATAGTTTTAATTCCGCATTTTATTTGGCAAACACCTATTCACCCCCCTCTAGGTTTGTTTGGAGTCGTTATTGTATTTTCAATCCTCATCCTCATCATCACTCAAGGTCGCTTGAAGAGCACAACCATCGTTCATCCTAAGGTTTCCACAATGAATGCGCAAATGACCATACCTGGAACATTCAAAACACTTAGGACCTCTAGATTTCCTAGACTCATTTTTCTCTTGATCCACATCTCTTACCTCTTCTTTAGGATTTTCCACACTCCTAAAGGGCTTGTTGCTAGAATTACCTTTTTTGAACATTCTTTTGAATTTCCTAGCAAACAACACAAGTTCCTCATCATCCATGAACTCATCGTCAAAGGGTGAAGCACAACTCTCTTTGATGGCTTCAAGAGCCATGTTCTTACTCTTTTTCAAAGGAGGTAAGGTAAGCTCATAAGTTTGGAGAGATCCTACAAGTTCTTCTACCTTCATGTTATCTATACCCATGCTCTCTAAGGCAGTAAGTTTAGGACGAAAACGTTCACGCAAAGACCTCAAATTTTTTCTTATGGTCTTTGAATCTGAAACCTTCTTACCAAGGTTGATAGTGGAGTTCCTTATGTTGCTAAGTTTAGAATAGAACTCAGCAAAAGTCTCATCTTCTTGCATCCTATTCTCTTCAAATTTAGAAATCACTATTTGAACTTTCGAAGATTTAACAATTTGAGTACCTTCATGAGTGGTTTCTAAAATGTCCCACACTTCCTTTGCAACCTCACACCGAGAAACTCTATTGAATTCTTCGTGGAAAGTGAAAGGAAGATGGAATTAAGAGCTTTGTCGTTTGAGACATTAGAAGCCTTTTCTTCTTTGGACCATTCGGCAAATGCCTTCTCCAGACGTTTCCATCCAAATTCAACAATGTGCCAAACGTCCAAAGACTTAAGGTACACTCGCATATGAATTTTTCAAGTGTATAATTTGATTCATCAAAAAATACAAGAGAATTATGTGCAACAGTATGAGACACTTTACACAAGGAGTTTAAGATCACACTTAAGAAATTAATCTTTCACGGAGTGAACCTGCTTTAATACAAATTGAAAATATGCAATAAACTCCCAAATACACCTTGAAGGGGGGTTGAATAGGTGTTTAAAAAAATAAATGTGGAATTAAAAATCTCATGCAATAAACACAATCACCAAAATATATGTAAAGCAAGTAAAGTATATGACACAAGTATTTTGGTAACGAAGTAGAAACCAAGAAGAACCTCTTAAAGGAAAAACAACTCCGGTGTAGCCAACACAGAAATATTACTATCAAACTAATTATCAAGAGATTACAGACACGGGACACTTACAATCATATGCAAGTTTTTGGCTCAGTAAGGATCAACAAGTCTCTAGCTCTTCTCCCTAGCTCACATTCCTCTTCAAGTGATACTCATTTACTGGACTCCTTCCGATAGGCTTCTTCAACAACACAACGAAACACTCCAAGAGAGTATGTCTATATGGCACATAACAAAGTCTTTCTTATCACACATGAAACACTCCAAGAGAATAACAATTTCTCTAAGCACAAATGAAAACACTCTAAGAAAGCATGAAACAATCTTTCTTAGCACACAAATGAAACAAACATTTAAACCTGAAGGTTTTTCTCTCAATGTAGAGCTGAACTCTTGTTTGCTTGATCAAAAATGAATGCCCAGGTCCCCAATTTATAGGCTCAAGGAGTTAGGCAAGTCAGCCCCCATGTGAACACGCACATCTTCACCAACCACACATTTGGCCAGTAGCCAATGCAGACAGCCCTTAGACATCCTAGGTGATTCTAGAAGGTCTTCTTTGAGCATGGGAGGGGGCAGCCATGCTAGACCAATTCTGCCGCTACATTGATGCGCTACAGCTCCAGATTTCGTGACTTCACTTCGCAGTCCGTTTTGACCCTCAATACGTCGTAATTAGGTGCTTAACGTGAAGTAATGAATTGTTCCTCTGTGAGTCATATTTCCAACGCATCTGGCCTTGAATCAATCCGGATTGTGATCTGGGAGTTATGGCCCGAACAGTGCGGAAAGGTCCATGGTCTCAATAAGCCCGAATTTGAAGAAATTAGTTGAATTTCTCTTTAGGACCTGAAAAACATGTTGACCACAGAGACCAGCGGTCGAACGGTGGTCGTATGCTTAGCACTGAATGAACAGTATTTTCTCTTTGAAAATGCAGCAGTCAACCGGTGGTTGTACGTTGGTCGTACGCTCAGTACTGCCTCTCTTTTTCTGAATCTGGAAATTCTGTCGGACTTTGACCAACAGCTTTGATCGATAAGCATATGTGGTCCGATTGAGTTGAAACTTGCAGGGATGTTCAGGCCACATGAATCTTCATTATGAATTTTTGGATTCTGAGCCTCCTGTGTCAATTATTGAAGTCATGAACAGTAGCCTCTGTTGTAAGTGTTATGAAAATATCCAAAATTGAAGTAACCAACTTACAATGTTTTAGTCACTGAATTATGCCAATCAAATACTTAGATAAAATATCTAACAATCTAGAAGGAGGAGACCATCTAGAATGAGGATACTATCATCTGAAAATTGAAGGAAAATCGTTAGGGAAAGAAAACATACCTTAGCCTTCTCTTGCTAGATCAAACAAGTGTATGTGGTCACTTTGGGTTTTTTTTTTCTTCCTGAAATCCTATCGCCTGGTAAAGGGAAAATCAGAAATGAGAGACTAGAGAGTCTGAGAGAGCGGCAGACGAGCTGAGTGAGAGTCGAGAGAATGGAGAGATGATATGTTTATGTTAAATTTCGGTCTTCTAATTTTCAACCGTTGGATTTGCAAAAATAATTAAATTTTAAATATTAATAGTTTGATTCGTTTTACCAAAAGCTTATACCATGTAGCTGTTTCTACTTACATCTGGTGTGCTTGTTCAATATGGTCCATTGATTATATATACGTTTTGAAAACCTAGGATTGCACAAGCGGTTAGCAGTTATCGATTATTGGCTATAATTACAACCGGCTTGGGCAGTTATCAATTTTTAATAACCAACTGGCTAGGTGGTTAGCGGTTATTACAACCAGTAACTACCGGTTATATAACGATTTTTTATATGGGGTATTTGCGCTGTCACTGGGCTTATTTAATCGTTTTGGGCCAAAATGTACCAAAAATATGGGCAATTTTTTTTGGCCCATACATAGTCATACATAGCTGAATGGCCAAAATCCATTAATCGAAAAACAAATTAACAAATTTAAAAGACAATAGAGCCAAAATGGCCCAAATAAATTATGTTATCTAGTAATTTTCGGTAATTACTAGTAGTGGCCCAATAATTCTGTTATCTAGTAACAAAAGAGCCAAATAATTTTCTCAGCATGTATCCTTCGAGAGGCTTCAAACAAAGTGAGAGGCGAGAGGCGAGAGGCTGCGAGAGTGAGAGTCGAGAGGCTAAATGAGGAATTGAGAGGCAGGGACTAGGGAGAATAATATGAAACCCTACGGGTTTCTTTTTTTCTCCCTCCAAAACGACAACATTTTGGTTGGATGTTTTATTATAAATTTTATTAATATTAATATTAATATTATTATATATAAATTGAGGCGGTTAGCGGTTATAACCGCCTTACCCTACCCCCTAAAATCGATAGCCGCAACCGCCCTAGGCAATTAGCGATTTTTAATAACCGACTACCAAACCACTTAGTAGTTATAACAGCCTCACTTGTTCAGCCATAAGCCGTTTTCAACATTTAATATTACTTGTTAGATTAGATCAAACAAGGCAAGCTTATGGTGTCTCTGTTACACCATATACATAACTTTTTTTGTAAATGCTTGATAGCTGTCATCCACTAATATCATCCAACACCTATTAGATCATCAAAACATTTTGGACAGCTGAAAATCAACCAACAAAGTGCACGCATTACAGAGTCTGGTTGATCGTGTGTTGTGGGGAACGATATCACTTGGAATTAATCCTCTATGTGCGTCCGATGGTGAGACCGGTTCCATGCAAGCATAGTACATGATCTAGACCATTTTATTAGGATCTTGGCTTTCTTTCAATTTAGAACGTTAGATTAGTGAGCTCATTGCATAATGCGAAGCACCATATAATTTTCACTTTTGAAATGGTTTACAGTTGTATTCCATTGATCAAATCCAACGGCCGAGATTAAATTCAATTAAATTGGACGGCTACGATTAAATTCAATAAAAAATTCAAAATTCAAAATTTAGGAATTAGGAATAAAAATTGTGTTATTTAGTATTATTTCGGGTCAGGATTATATCATTTGATAAAATGATTAATGATAATATCAAATATTTCTTATTATTTACTATATATATTCTATATTTCTTATATGTGTTTATATAATATATATACACACAATATGTATAAATAACAAAGGTATATAATATATTTGTTATTATTGAGTAATGTTGACTATATATTGTTATTTGTTACTTAATAAAAAATATACGAGTCGAGCTTTATACGAGCTTGTTCACGAGCTGAACCGACTCGAGCTGGACTTGCTTCGTTTAATATTCAAGCAAAGATTTGTGTTCACGAAATGCTTTATTTAATATTCGAGCCATGATTTATTTTCATGAAATGCATCATTTAATATTTGAGTCGAGCATGAGCTGAGTGTATGCGAGCCGATCCCGAGCGAGCACCATGCTCACTTAACACCCCTAGTTTACAGCCTGTGATTTTCATTTTTCATTTTTCTTTTTCAAGGTTTTTATTTTTTATTTTTATTGTTTTATAAAATACATTATGCTAATGTAATGTGACAAAAATGCTAACTTAGCATCAATTTTAAATGGTCTCCAAAGGGTAGCTCATTCGACTGAGAACCACGCCTCATGAAACAGATATCACTAATTCGAATCTCCCCTTCCTCCTCTTGTGCGGAAGTGTAAAAAAAAAAATCAATTTCAAATGTGCGTAAATAAGTTGTCAAAATGAAATTTAAAAAACTAAAAGAGTAATTACAAAAAGAATGATAAAATTTGTTACTTATAGATTTGTTATATATTTATCCTTTTTAAAAATGAGAATAAATTCTAATTAAGCACATGAAGAGAAATTGTCACCTTGTCTCCTAGTAAAAGACTCGCTTTTTCTATCAAAATATTTTTTAAATAAAAATAAAAACTTTTCAAGAATATTCCTCCAAATAAGATTAGACAAAATTCTTCAAATTTAATATATTAAATCAATATAGATCAGTGCACAAAACCCCTCTTTGTGACCACCACTGAAAAATGGACAAATCAGCTGATTTGTCCATTTTTTATTCAAGATCTTGGAATTATTGAAGATCATCGGAGTGAATCCTTTACATTGTTCAAGGTCATATCCGAAATGCCATTGGGCCACCTATGTGATCCTTCATATGCCCTACCGTGAAGATTTTCCATATCTGCATGTGAATCTCATTCGGGAAATCTTGTTCCTGCGAATTGTGGAGTTCGGAAGAATCACAAAGCCAGTTTATTGAGAACTTGGGTGTTCCAGTTGCGTGGCTTCATGAGGACTATGGTATGTCATTGTTTCTTGAATTTGGTAAACTTTACACATCTCAAACCCTTTCATGATGCCCTTTCTTTGGTTTAGTGTGGATTCTTGTGTACTATATGAATTTCATAAAATAATTTTTTTTTAAAAAAAATCTTTACCAGTTGCTATGAGTCTCTGAAGGCAATCAATCAATCATTTGGAGAATCACTTAGTTGCTCTTCCCCATGTTGGGCTAGCATAAAAGAATTAAGAGAAAAAGAGATTCATATTTCAGAATGTGAGTGTGTGCGCCTGAGAGAGGCCCCAATTTTCCTCAAATGTGGAAGACACGAAAATTTTAATTTATTTGGAGTCGTGTTTGCGACAAAAACAATTTTGAACAAGCATAGTCTTGTTCATTTAGTTCTTGTTTTTTGTTGTTTGTAATGGGTCTACTAATAGCTGGTGTGTTTAGTAGGTGTGGATTTTGTAATTGGATTGTGTGTGTGTTGTAAATGGGCTATGACCCATGTTAGTTCTTAGAATGACTGCAGCCTATTAGTATAAAAGGGCCCACGCACGTAATTGTAGGGGTTGTCCAGAACCTTGATCGGTCTGTGTTTTCTTTTCCTGGCTGCTAGGTTGTCCTCATAACAACCCAATCAGTTTTTCCCAAATTTCCATCAATACAATTTACTACAATTTCCTTCAATTTTCATTTCATCCATCATTACTCAATTACTCAGAAAATTCTATACGAAAAATTTTGTTCTTTATAGGGTTTGTAATTATATTCCAACTTGAATTTAAATGTTGTTTACTACTGTGTTTGCAGAGTAGCTTATTCAAAAATGGTTGAGGAGATATTTGGTTTGCTTCTTTCTAACATTGAAGGCTCAACCTGTGATGGTCAGCTAAGCTGCTTTGACACAGTTTTTAGTGCTCCTATTCCTGAAAACCTTCGCTCAAGTTGCAATGTTTGTTTTTGTTAGGTCATCGATCGGCCACATAAGGCCCAACAAACCTCTAGACCCAGTCTAACACATAAACCTACTAAAGACCTGGCCCAGACCAAGACTAGTTGGCCCAACAAACTAGTAGATTGATTCACTGAGGGTTCATCAGCCTAGACGACAACCTGTTATCTAAACAAAACATGACAAAACACATGTTCCTGAGGAACACTCGGGAATGCATGTCCAACACATACGTGGCTCTCACTCACAATCCCTTCCACCAACATGGTGTTCTTGGTTTTACAAGAAAATGGGTACAAAAACTTGTTATGGCATCTTTAAAATTTGTAACATTAAGAAAGTAGTAACAATAATTAAGAAGAGCATAAAGGAAGGGTCAAGAAATCACCTTAGAAGATAGCAAGGCTTCAAACTTTCTCCTTCGTTTCTCCAAAAACACCAAGGTAACACTCAAGGCTCACAACAACATTCACATATCAGTTTTAGAGAGTAACAGAGGCTAAAATGAGGCTGAAGAGTTGAGTTGGAGTGGGTTTATATAAGGGAAAAAGCTGAAGAAACTGCAGCAGAAATTCTGAAAAAGTGCGAGCGCTCATGTACTATGGTGTCGAGTGTTCGTGTATTGTTCACAACGGGTTAAAAATGCAAATTAGTTAATGAATGCTTGCGTATTGTAGCAGTGAGCACTCATATACTGTTCACAAAAGGTAAAAAAAATGCTCAGATGTACAAGGGGCATTGCACTATTCATGCGAGCGCTCGTGTGGTCCCCTGGGTGAGTGCGTACACCTAGGATAAGAGTGATTACTCATGTGGTCCCGGGGCGAGTATTCGGCCAATGATTGTATTTTGGGATTTTTGCTTCAAAAAAGTCTTAAGGGGCTTGGTTTATTCAAAGAAGGTGTAGGCTACTTGGTTTAAGGAATTATTAATCAGTTAAGAAATCTTTAACTCTTTTGAAAATGGTGATTTGTCGGGACATTACACTCTCCCGTCCCTTCCCGGCTACTGGATCACTCTAGTGCTTTTGGGTTCTACGGACCCTCGGCCATCCATTGCAGCAATTCTTTTAATCAAACATCGAGTGAAATCGATTCTTTTTTAGATATAAAAGTCTAAATCGGATAGAATAGATGGATGGATCTATCTTTCTATTCATACATATTACTAAAAATATTGATTTTTATAGTTAAGTAGCATAGCAAGAAGCCCTAAATCCTTGATTTGGCCGCGAAAGACTGCATTGCTTTGGGCCCAAGAAGCGAAGGGAATGAGTTCGGCTACTTCTCCTCCACACTTAATTTTCTCAGTGTCCATTCCACATGCGCTTTGCGTGTCATTGGCACTTTGCTCTCCTCCTATTCTTCACTGGACAGTTTGGATGGACTTCGCCATTCTTTTCCAACTAAAATAGAAAAAAGGTTGTATCACATCGACATGTCGATTCATTTTTGGCTCCCAATGAGATGGATTGTGAATATAATATTGTTTGTTTTTGTGATCAATTACTCCTACACTTCATCATCGGGCGACCACCCTTGAGTTAATGGGTTTCCGAGTGGCCACCTCTACCCTCTGTTGGAGATAGCTGTGTAGCTAGCTTTTCTCTATTTTTTATTATTTTATATATTTTTGTAATTAATTATGCTCCACACTTGAGAAAAAAAATAGCATTTTGTTTTCTCCAAATATTGCTATAAGGTGGTGTGAGAAGTTTTCACAAAAGTGTGTTGTATTTTATTATTTAAAAAGTATTTTTCGTTTTGTGTTTTGAAAAGATAATCGCTTGTTAAATTTTTTGAGTAGTGGATTTTTTTATTTTTAAAAAAATAATTTTTTTGGGGAAACTTTAACAAACACAATTGGAATATCTAAAACACATAAACGAATATAATTAAATAACAAAATAAAAATTTCATTTAAGATAATATTAGAGTGTGTACCCGATCGCCAATATAAATAGAGCATAACTTCTTACACCACCTTCTCACCGGCCACCCCATGGCCTAGGGACGGCCACCCCATATGGGCTGAGGGTGGCCGTGCGAGCCACCCCAAGTGGGGGATGGGATGGCCACCCAGCCACCCCACCAATTTTTGTTTTGTTTTATTTATAAAAAAAAAAAATTTTGATTTTTTAGGGTTTAGGTGGAATAATTTGGTGTGGAAGTGTTTTTTCCTTAAACTTAAGTTTATTCTAAAATGCTGAGATGTCACTTGATGAGTGGTGGGCACAAAGGGGTGGGTTTACACCACCTCCTTATAGAAGTCACTCTTATATAAATCTATTTATATGCATGCAGTTTGGAATATTATAAAACACTTTATTGTCTAATTTGGAAGATTTTGTTTTTATATCAAGATTATCTTGCACGGATTTCTTATTTTGAAATGCTTCCTTGTCACAATGACGGAAATTACTAATGCACATGCATCATAACAAAAATAATAAAAACATCTAGGAGTTTATTACATAAATGTGTAAGATGAAAAAGAAAGATATATTTCATCTTATCATGTAATAAGTTTTGTAATGTGTGATATTCCAAAATACCAAAACCATAAGAAGATGATTGATTAAAAAAAAGAAAAAAAATCGCTTGTTTTAAATCGATAAACACACCATTAATTTTAAAGAGTTTTCATTATAACAATGCAACTTTTGAAGAGAACCCTTCTATTTGAAATTAGCCCAAGAACCCAAAAATCAACTTCTGGCCGAATGTTTGTTGGGGGACCACCAAACGTTCGAGTCCAACTGTAGTGCGAACATTCGTACAAGGACCACCTCGAACATTTGCTGACCAAATTATAAACTAATGGATATTGACCAAACATTCGACCTGCAACCCTAGAACTGGTGTGTAATAGTACATCGAACATTCGGTGACAGTCTGAAAAGCAATTTTAACACATTCTCCACATTTTTAGACCCAGGCATGCTTATAAATTCCCCTCATTCTCGCCCCAAAATCTATCTCTACATTAGAAACCCTAACCCTAGAGTGAGAAGAGATTTTTGAGAAAGAAGGAGAAGGCTTGGGAGTGGTTTGACATATTCAATGTAAGCTCTTCTAGATCTACTTGGTTTTCATGTTATACATATGATTCTCATGCTCTTTTCAAGTTTTACAATGCCTTGATAAATTGTGTTATCATTCTCTTTAAGAAAGATAAGGGTTTTTCAAACATTTTAGAAAACACTCCATGTTCTCATAGGTTTGCATGCTATTATGGGTTGTTACGTTTACATGTACTCATTCAGAGCCTAAGAGGAGAATTTTTACGTGATAAGTTGGAGATAGGAGCTTTGTATACATTTTGGGCATTGACTGAATGTTCTCTATATTATGACCAAACGTTCGCTCTTGAGCCCGAATGTTCGGCTATAAGCGAGAACATATGGTGTCTAAGAATGGGTAGAAATAGGATTTTTGTAACCTTAGGCTAGTTTTTTACTTGATAGGACCCTATGTGTTGGAAATAGGCACCCTAGTACTACGCATAACAATAATCTATGTTTTGTTATAGCAGGACTCATGAATGTTAGGGGAATCAAGCGAGCATACGAGGTAAGGAAATAGTTACGACTACTTTCCTTAAAAATGTGCGATATGTCAGCTGACTGAACACACATATGTTATGAGCATAATTAATTTTTACTCAACTTGGTAACTGTCTTAATAACTGATTAATGAGATGTATTGTATGACATGGTACACCGATACGTGCGGTGTAATGGCCATAGGCTTACTATTTATACTTGATTCTATGATCAAATGTATGTATTATATAGACCTTAAATCCAATGGTTGTTTCGTGATCGGTGCAACCATGTTTGATTAGTGGGTCACTATAAGACGTACATTATTAATAGCATGAGCCACCCAAGGTCGGACTCAGTCAGGCTGCTAGTTATGGACGGTACCGTACAATAGCTTGGGTATCGGTATTGTATTACAGGTCCATTGGGACAAAACAAACCCTACTGAGAATAGGTAATATCTTCGGTAGACCATACATGTTGGTTATGATTTATTAAAGCAGTAGTTTTTTTGTATTAAAACTCATAGGAATTTGTCGCTGGGATTACACCTACACCTTTCAGAAAACAAAACTACATTTTATGGTATAATAACAAAGGCAACACCTCATTTGCTTGCTACAACAAAACACATGT